>NC_135494.1:503722-520360 GCF_052094955.1 Ictidomys tridecemlineatus | reverse complement strand
GAGGAGGAGGAGGAGAAGGAGGAGGAGATGGAGGAGGAGGAGGAGCAGGAGGAGGAGGAGGAGATGGAGGAGGAGGAGGAACAGGAGGAGGAGGAGATGGAGGAGGAGGAGGAGGAGATGAGGAGGAGGAAATGGAGGAGGAAGAGGAGGAGAAGGAGGAGGAGATGGAGGAGGAGGAGGAGCAGCAGGAGGAGGAGGAGATGGAGGAGGAGGAGGAGCAGGAGGAGGAGGAGATGGAGGAGGAGGAGGAGCAGCAGGAGGAGGAGGAGATGGAGGAGGAGGAGATGGAGGAGGAGGAGATGGAGGAGGAGGAGGAGGAGGAGGGGAGAAGGAGGAGGAGATAGAGGAGGAGAAGGAGGAGGAGGAGGAGGAGAAGGAGGAGGAGGAGATGGAGGAGGAGGAGGAGGAGATGGAGGAAGAGGAGGAGGAGGGGGAGGGGAGGAGGAGGAGGAGATGGAGGAGGAGGAGGAGGAGGAGGAGGAGGAGGAGATGGAGGAGGAGGAGGAGGAGATGGAGGAAGAGGAGGAGGAGGGGGAGGGGAGGAGGAGGAGGAGGAGATGGAGGAGGAGGAGGAGGAGGAGGAGGGGAGAAGGAGGAGGAGATAGAGGAGGAGAAGGAGGAGGAGAAGCGGGAGATGAAGGAGAGGGGGAGGAAAGGAAAGGAGGAGGAGAAGGAGGAGATGCACAGGAAAAGGAGGGAGAAAAAGGAGGAGGAGGAGGATATCAAAAAAGGGAATGGAGGGAGGAGATGGAGGAGGAGGAAGAGGAGGAGGAGGACAGAGATGAGCAGGAGGAGGAGAAGAAGGAGTAGGAGGAGGATGAGGAGGTGAAAGAGAGATGATGATGATGAAGAGGAGGAGGAGGGATGAGGAGAAGGAGGAGTAGAGGGAGAAGAAGAAGGAGGAGATGGAGGAGGAGGATATGGAGGAAAAGGAAAAGGAGGGGGAGGGAGGAATAGGAGAAGAAGGAGGAGGAGGAGGAGAGATGATGATGATGAAGAGGAAAAGGAGGAGACATGAGGAGGAGGAAGAGGAGAGGGAGAAAAAGGAGGGAAGGGATGGAGGAGGAGGAGATAGAGCAGGATGAAGAGATGGAGGAGAGGGAGGAGAGAAAAGAGGAGCTGGAGGAGAAAGAGGAGCTGGAGGAGGAGAGAGATGATGATGATGAGGAGATAAGCAGGAGTAGAAAACAGGAGGAGATGGAGGAAGAGGATGAGATGGAGGAAAAAGAGGAGGATGAGATGGAGGAGGAGGAGGAGAAGAGGGAGGAAAAAAGGAGGAAATGGAGAAGGAGAAGGAGGAGGATATGGAGGAGGAGATGAAAGAGGAGGATGAGGAGAGGGAGAGGGAGGAGGAGGAGGAGGAGGAGGAGAGATGAGCAGGAAGAGAAGAAGAAGGAGGCAGGAGAAGGAGATGGAGGAAGAGAATGAGTAGAAGGAGGAGATGGAAAAAGAGATGATGATGTTCACAAGGAGAAGAGGAGAGATGAAGAGAAGGAGGAGGAGAGGGAGGAGAAAGAGGAGGAAATACAGGAGGAGATGGAGGAAAAGCAGGAGAAGGAGAAGGAGGACGAGAAGGAGTAGAAGGAGGAGGAGGAGGAAAAGGAGAGATGAGAAGGAGGAAGAGGAGAGGAGGAGAAGAAGGAGATGGAGGAGGAGGAGCGGGAGGATGAGGGACAGAAGGAGGAGGAGGAGAACAATGGGGAGGAGGAGAAGAGGAGAGGGATGAGAAGAAGGAGGAGATGAAGGAGGAGGAAGAGAAGATGGAGGAGGAGGAGGAGGAAAAGAAAAGGGAAGAGGAGAAGAAGGAGGAGAAGGAGGAGATGGAAGAGGAAGAGGAGGAGAAGGAGGGAAATGAGGAAAAAGGAGAAGGAGGAGGAGGAGATGAAAGAGAGATGATGATGTTGATGATGATGAAAAGGAGGAAAGATGAGGGAGAATGAGTACAAAAAAAGAGGGAGGAGGAGAAGAAGTAGGAGATGAAGGAGGAGGAGATGTAGAAGGAGGAGGAGGAAAATAAGGAGGAGAAGGATATGGAGGAGGAGGAGAAGGAGGAGGAGGAGGAGGAGAGATGATGATGTTGATGATGATGAGGAGGAGAGGGAGAGAAGAAGGAGGGAATGGGAAGGAGTAGAATGGAAGAGAGGAGGAAAGGAGGGGGAGGAAGAGGATGAGAAGAAGGAGGAGGAGGAGGAGATGGAGGAGGAGGAGGAGGAGATGGAGGAGGAGGAGGAGATGGAGGAGGAGGAGAAGGAGGAGGAGGAGGAGGGGGAGAAGGAGGAGGAGGAGGAGGAGGAGGAGGAGATGGAGGAGGAGATGGAGGAGGAGAAGGAGGAGGAGGAGGAGGAGGAGAAGGAGGAGGAGGAGATGGAGGAGGAGGAGGAGGTTGAGGAGATGGAGGAGGAGGAGGAGGAGGAGGAGGAGAGGAGGAGGAGGAGGAGGAGGAGGAGGAGGAGGAGATGGAGGAGGAGGAGAAGGAGGAGGAGGAGGAGGGGGAGAAGGAGGAGGAGGAGGAGGAGGAGATGGAGGAGGAAGAGGAGAGATGGAGGAGGAGGAGAAGGAGGAGGAGAGGGAGATGGAGGAGGAGATGGAGGAGGAGAGGAGGAGGAGGAGGAGGACGGAGGAGGAGGAGGAGGAGATGGAGGAGGAGGAGGAGATGGAGGAGGAGGAGAAGGAGGAGAGATGATGATGTTGATGATGAGGAGGAGGAGAGATGAGGAGGAGGAGAGGGAGAAGAAGGAGGGAATGGGAAGGAGTAGAATGGAGAAGGAGTAGATGGAGAAGGAGAGGAGAAAGGAGGGGGAGGAGGAGGAAGAGGATGAGAAGAAGGAGGAAGGGAAAGAGGAAGAGAAGGAGGAGGAGGAGATTGGAGGAGAAGGAGAGAGGAGGAGGAGGAGGAGGGGAGGAGAAGGTGAAGGACGAGGAGGCGGAGATGGAGTAGGATGAGGAGGAGGAGGAAATGGTGGAAGAGGAGGATGAGAAAGGTAGGAGGAGATGGAGGAGGAGGAGATAGAAGAGAGATGATGATGATGAAGAGGAGGAGGAGGAGAAGAGATAAGGAGGAGGAGGAGCAGGAGGAGGAGGAGAGGGAAGAGAAGGACTAGGAGATGGTGGAGGATCATGTGGAGATGGAGGACATGGAGGAGTAGGAAGAGCAGGAGGAGAGGGAAGAGGAAGAGGAGGATGGAGGAAGAGGAGAAGGAGAGGGAGGAGGAGAAGGAGGAGGAGTAGCAGGAGGAGGAGGAGGAGGAGGAGGGGATGGTAAAGGAAGAGATGGAGACGAAGGAGGTGGATGTACAGGTGGAAGAGGAGCAAGATGGCGCCTGCCTTGTGCCTGCCTGCTGGGTCCCCACCCCTCACCTCCTCAGCCACACACCTCTCTAGGGTAGGACGGTCCCTGCAGCAGCCTAATCATGACTGACGTCATCTCCTGGCAGGCGGCAAAGGCATGGGCGGCTGGGAAGGGGGCATCGAGTGCCCGGGATCTTCCGGTGGCCTGGAGTGGCTGCCCGCCGGCCGTGTGATCCAGGAGCCCACCAGCCTGATGGACGTGTTCCCCACCGTGGTCCAGCTGGGGGGCGGCCAGGTGCCCCAGGACAGGTCCGTGTTCACAAGGTCGTCTTCCCTCCCTCCTGTGAGCGCCCCCCGCCTCGCTCCCCAGTTCAGGGCTGGAAATGCCACCTAAGGCATGCTCTGTGACAACTGGGGTGCCGCTCCGTGGTGAGCACCGGCAACCTTCCCTGCACCGAGAGACCCTGAGCTCCATGCTCAGCACTAGGCAGGAAGGGAGGGAGGGGGAAGTCAGTATGCTGGTGCCGATGTGCTCTCAACCACATTTACAGTGACTAGTTCTCCTATTTAATGGAAAGGGCTAGGGTCCCCCCAACTTCTCGCTCCAAGGAAGAATTTTCATCTATTATATATCAGGGGATCATGAGGTCTCTGGACACAGATTGGTCACTAGGGTAGGCGTGTCTATGAAAATACTACGTCTCCGTGGAGATTATCTATCTGCCATCTGTCTATCTGTCATCAACCTATCATTTATCCATCCACCATCGACTACCTGTCCATCATGTGTCTATCTGCTGTCTAGCAACACCCCTCCATCTTCCATCTGTGTATCTAACATTTGTTATCGACTCATTGCCTACATCCGTCAATCTGTCTACCGAAGACATTTATTTTAAAGAGCTGGCTCACGGGCTTGTGACAGCCAGTGGTAAATCCAAAATTCTTGCACTCAGCGAGCAGATTGCACCCCTGGACATTATTTCTATATTTTTATAAAAAAAAAAAATCCCGACTTCTCCAGTAGACCTGTTCTTTGCCTTGAAGGCCTTCAACTGCTTAGACAATGCCCACCAACAACGTTATGGTGGGTTAGTGGCTCAACCTAAACTCAAATGATGTTGGTGGTTGCTCTCCTCCACCAAATACCTTCCCGGCCACAGGATCACACATCCGGGGCTCTGTGTCTTCGGGTTCTGTGTTGACCATTCCACCCAGTCCACATGGGAGGTATTTTCAGAACTGAGTGATACTGAACAGGGACAGATATTTTTCTGGTCTCATTCCCTAAACTACAGCAATTCCATGCAGGAGGAGACCCGTGGGTCCTAGGAGGACATCCTGTCTCCTCATGGAACACATGTAGGCACCCTTGGGTTTGGGTATCCACAGGGGTCCTGGCACCGAGCCTCCCTGGGACCCTGAGGCACAACGCCAACTCCACCCCCCACTGCAAAATTAAATTAACAGGCTTAAAATATTTTTTTTGAGGAAAACACTTGCATTTCTACATTCAATATTCAGATTTTTTTTTTTAATCATAAAGCAGGACTTCCTGACTCTCTAGCAGGGCTCAGGAGACTCTGCGTGCATATCCAGGGCCATGGCGGGGTGCGGGCGGGTGTGCATAATGGTTAGGGGGTGCTGCCTAGGAGATGGCGTGGTGTCTTAGAATACCACAGGCCTCTTGTTAGAATACCCAGCGCCACTCGGTTGAGGAGTCTCCGTGACACACTGGCATCCCCTCACTGGCCGCCACTGCTCCTGAGCATCCTTGGTCTGACCCCGCCCTTGCTCTCTGCATCAATCAGGGTGATTGACGGCCGCAGCCTGGTTCCGCTGCTGCGAGGAGATGTGGAGCACTCTGAGCACGAGTTCCTCTTCCACTACTGCGGGCAGTTCCTGCACGCGGCCCGCTGGCACCACAGGGAGAGTGAGTACCGCAGGTCCTGCTGCCGGGCGCCAGGGGGCGCTGGGAGACGCAGCCCGAGGAGGGAGGGGGATGGATAGATGGAAGGATGGATAGACACATGGTTGGATGGGTGGATGATGGATGGATGGATGGATGGGTGGGTGGGTGGATGGATGGACGGATGGGTGGATGGATGGATGGATGGGTGGGTGGGTGGATGGATGGATGGATGGATGGGTGGATGGATGGGTGGATGGATGGATGGGTGGATGGATGGGTGGATGGATGGGTGGGTGGATGGATGGGTGGATGGATGGTGGGTGGATGGATGGATGGGTGGATGGATGGGTGGATGGGTGGGTGGGTGGATGGGTGGATGGATGGATGGGTGGATGGATGGGTGGGTGGATGGATGGGTGGATGGATGGGTGGATGGATGGGTGGATGGATGGATGGGTGGATGGATGGATAGATGGGTGGGTGGATGGATGGGTGGATGGATGGGTGGATGGATGGGTGGATGGATGGGTGGGTGGATGGATGGGTGGATGGATGGATGGATGGGTGGATGGATGGGTGGATGGGTGGGTGGGTGGATGGGTGGGTGGATGGGTGGATGGATGGATGGATGGGTGGATGGATGGGTGGGTGGGTGGATGGGTGGATGGATGGATGGACGGATGGGTGGATGGATGGGTGGATGGATGGGTGGATGGGTGGATGGATGGGTGGATGGGTGGATGGATGGGTGGATGGGTGGGTGGATGGGTGGATGGATGGATGGATGGATGGATGGATGGATAGACACATGGATGGATGGATGGATGGATGGATGGATGGATGGATGGGTGGATATGTGGGCAGGAAGATAGATAGATAGATGATAAATAGATAAATAGATAGATAATAACTGGGTGGATGGATACATAGATAGATGATGAGTGGATGGGTAGATGGGTACATGGATGGATGGTTGATGGATGGAAGATAGATGGATGGATGGATGGATGGATGGATGGGGGAATGGTTGGATGGATGGATGGATGGATGGATGGATGGATGGATGGATACATGGATGGATGGTGGATGGATTAGTGGGGTGGAAGGATAGATAGATGGATGGGTGGGTGGATGGATGGATGGATGATAGATGGATGATGGATTGGTGGATGGATGGGGGATGGATGGGTGGATCACTAGGTAGCTAGATGATGGATGGTTGCATGGATAGATGGATGGATGGAGGGGTGGATAGATGATGGTGAGTGGGTGGATAGATATTGATGGATGGATGGATGGGAGGGTGGATGGATAGATGGATGGTGGATTGGTGGATGGATGGATGGATGGGCAGGAGGGTGAATAGATAGATGATGGTGGATGGATGGGAGGGTGGATAGATAGATGGTAAATGGATGGATAGATAATAATGGATGGATGGATAAATGGATGGTTGGATGGGTGGGTGGATGGATGGATGGGTGGATGGATAGGTGAGCAGGAGAATAGATAGATAGATAGATAATGAATAGATGGGTGGATGGGTAGATGGATAGGTAGATAGACAGATGCTATGTGGATGGATAGAGATGGATCTAAAGAATAGGTATATGCACAGCTGATCAAGGGGGGTCCCCTGCTTTTGTCTAGTTATTTTGATGTACATGCTATAATCTCATCTGAAAAACCTGCGTTCACAGGGACATCCAGACTCCCATCAGGATGAGTGAGAGATGCACAGATACAGAAATGCTCCGTGGAAAGATTGCTAGGTGATAGATAAGGAGAGATGATTGACCATCCAACAGAGATACACAGATGCACTGTCGGGGGGGGGGATGATGATTGACAGATGGGTGCAGAGAGTCGGACATACAGATAGATAGAATGGGTGGGTGCCGGCAGAGATGATTGACAGGTACACAGACTCTCAGATAATGAATAGCTGGACAGATGAGTAGGTAGATGGTGGATCTGGATAGATAGATAGATAGATAGATAGATAAATAGATAGATAGATGATAGATAATTAACAGAAGTTAGGAAGGTAAAGAAGAGTAGAAAAATAGATGATAGATTATGGGTGGACAGACAGCCGGACCTAGATGATTGATAAATGCACAGAGATTATATATGTATATATATATATATATCTGTCTGTCAACCACCCCCTCACCCCCCCACCATGTCTATACATATATCACCTGTCCTGCACGGATCCCACCCCTGTGTCCGTCCATCTGTCCATCCCCAAGTCCCTCTGCCACCTACCCTGTCCGCTGGGGGCGCGCCCATAGACACTGGCGACCTGGACAGGGACGTGGGGCACAGGGCCACCCTGAGCCGCGCCACTGTCGCCGCTATGCCCACAGGTGGGAGGCTCTGGAAGGTCCACTACATGACACCGAGGTTCCAGCCCGCGGGCTCCGGCGCCTGCGGGGACCAGCATCTGTGCCCCTGCTCGGGGGACGGCGTCACCCAGCACAGCCCGCCCCTGCTCTTCGACCTCTCCAGCGACCCTTCCGAGTCCCGGCCACTGTCCCCCGACTCGGAGCCGCTGTTCCACACCGTGGTCCAGCGCGTGGGCGAGGCCGTGGCCCGGCACCGGGGGACCCTGCGCCCTGTCCCGCAGCAGCTGACCCTGGGCAACGTCCTGTGGAAGCCGTGGCTGCAGCCCTGCTGCGGCACCTTCCCCTTCTGCTCCTGCAGAAGCGACGACGGGGACAGCTCCTCCCAAGAGCCAGCGCCATGAGAAGGTGTCCCAGGGCGACCAGGGGACAGCGTCTCCAAGGAGACCCCTCCCTCAGTTCCCTCCTTGAGGACCCTGTGGCAGCCGGGAGTGGGTCACTGAGCCATCTTGCTCTGAGAGGATTCCAGGGACCACCCCTCTCCTGACCCTGGGGTCTCACAGGGGCTGACCTCCTGTCCCCTCAGCTGCCAGTCACCACAGAGCCACCTTGAGTACACCCAGCCTGACTACAGGCCAGGCAAACGGGTCTGCACCCAGTCCACTTTGGTTGGCCACATAAAGATCCTGTTCTGTGCTTAGGAATCAGTGATTGCTGAGGATTGACCCTCATGGCCACCTCTTGGGGTCACTGTCTTGGTACCCTTGCTGTGTGACTTAGAAATTGCCTCCAGGCTATCCACAAAAGTCCCAGAGAATAAGAAAACTTTCAACAAGGTTGCAGGATATTGCCTTCCAGGAAATGGGAGGCCCAACTTCCTGCTGTACTGCCCTAACTATGGGAGAGTGGGCCTCATGGTGTCAGGAGGGTTGCTGCAGCTCTGGCCCTCCCATACCCAATCCAGGCAATAGGATAGAGCCAGAACTAAGAGGCCTCCTCTCCTCCGGGTCTCTCCCTGTGAAGGATAATTATCACAGAACCCACAACTTTTGGCCTTCGGCTCTCTGTAGAGAGAACCGGAAATTGAGAAATACCTGGCTCTCATGAAGCGAGAGTAAGTCTCTGCGGCATATAAATGAGTGGGCCGAGGTTTTTGATGTATCACTAAAACTGCCAGAAGAAACACGCTTTATCTCATCCTGCTGGGAAGCACACGCAAATACCAGTACCTGCTATTAGCAGGTGATCATGCATTTCTATTCTGTCTCTAGCCTCCAACTTGAAGGTGGACCCAACCAAGTAGCCACTGTGATACCCAGCCCTGGAAGCTTCTGTCCTCCAGAGATCAGGGGGGCAGAGTGTCTCCCTGGGCGAGGGTCCCAGACAAGGGCTGAGGGTTCTGCTAACCACGCAGCTGACCCTCCCTGCCCTGGCTCTTAAAGTCCTTGGAGGGAAATGAATTATAGGTAGAGGTTTTTGTTGTGGTTTAGATCCAGAATGTTCTTTCAAAAGCTCTTGTGTTGGAAGTGTGGTCGCCAGGGCAAGAGTGCAGAGGTAGGCTTTGGGGAGGTGGTTGGATCTCGAGAGCTCTGAGCTCATCAGTGGGTTAGTCCATTGAGGGCTGAACGGGCGACTGGGAGGTGGTAGGACATGGAGCCTACTTGGAGGAAATGCTTCCTTGGGGGTGTGGCCTTGGGGACTATATCCTGTCCCTGGCTTTTCTTCCCCCCTCTCTCCTTCCTGCTGCCCTGTCCTAAGCTGAGTTCCTCCTCCACACCCTTCCGCCATGATGGTCTGCCTTACTTCACACCCAGAGCCCTGAGCCAGCCAACTACGGACAGAGATCTGTGAAACTGTGAACCAAAGTAAATCTAAGTTGCTTGGCTCAGGTATTTTGTCACAGCAACAAAGAACTGAAGAACGCATTATTCTTGTGCCTGACCCCTTCTCTCTCCAACCCCTGGCTTCCTGGCTGCCCTGTCCTGAGCTGCTCTCCTCTTCCAGGCCGTTCCGCCATTTTGTTCTGTTCCCTTTGGGCCAGGGCCATGCAGTCGGCCAACCATGGACCAAAACTCGGACACCAGGAGCCAAAATAAACCTTTCTTCCTCTCAATTGGTCTCGCCAGTTCTTTTGTCACAGTGATGGAAAGTTAAGCCAAGTTCCTTGGTGGCTGGATTTAACCTGCAGCCACGGGGAACGTGAGCCAAGGGAGGTGGTGCAAGGAGTTCAGGCTTCAGAGTCCATCCGGGAGAACATCTAGAGGAACAGGGAAGTCCCAACACAAACTAAAAGTGACAAAATCTCATGGAGCATGGGCTGCAAGAGCTCCCTCATCGTTTACCTGATTTAGGTTGGTTTTGGATAAAACCACTCCGTCAAACTGGAAAACATTCAAATCGATGCTGTTGTAGTCAGATCTTACCAAATCGTGACCACAAGTCTCAACAAGAATAACTTAGAGGAGGAAAAGTGTATTTGGGGATCATGGTGTCCAAGGTTCAGTCCATGGTTGGCCGACTCCATGGCTCTGGCCCAAGAGGAGGCAGAAACAATGGGTACAGAGGATACAAGGCCATTTCTCAGGACTCTGAAATTCTGACAGATTCTTCCTGGGTGGTTTCATTTGTTCCTGTAGTCCACGTTCAAAATTCTTCTCCTACGTACACCCCCTGACTTTGAGTAACTTACCAGATTTTGCCATTTATACATGGAGAGAAAATGAATTAAAAAATTCTTCTTTTTTAGAAATCCTAAATGGCAGTCACAAACTCACTGCTTAAATGATTACAGAGGACTAGAGGAGACTGGGGAAAAGAATGTCTTAAATGAGAGAAGGGTATGTTCTTTCCTAGGTAATATAGGCTCTACCATTTTTAACAGGTAAGTTGGCTTCATGGTCTCAAGATGACTGCCACAGCATGACACATCTCATACACATTCCAGCAGGAGGAAGGTAGAAGGGTAACTGCAGGATGCCAGGCAGTTGTTGAGTCCACACCTGAAAGGGAAGCCTTGAGTCATTTTGACTCAATTGGGAAGCTATTGATCTATATCTCTGGACCTTTTTTATAGGTTATAATCTGGTACACATTATAAAATCAGCTATCCCACTACTTTCCAAGGGAGCCCATCATGAAGGGGAGCATGATCCCTCCTCTTTCTCAGTTCTGGGATGAAATGAAATGAATCCCGAATCAGGGCATTTCGCAAAAAAATTATTCAGGAATTTTCAAAACTCAATCTCATTTAAAAAATCGCAATTTAAATGTATTTTTAGCGAATATGTACAAACATAAAAATTGTATATATTTATGGGGTACCAGGAGATGTTTCGCTACATGAGTACATTGCATAATGTTTAAATCTGGGTAAACAACTATCTTTCTATATGTCTATCATTTCTTTATGATAAAAGCATGCAAATTCCTTCTCACTTTTCCAAATGTGCCAGACATTATTGTTATTAACAATCATGCTAAGGTGCAATAGTACATCACGAAGTTACTGCTAATTAACAATAAGTTGAGGGGCTGGGGATGTGGCTCAAGCAGTAGTGCACTCGCCTGGCATGCGTGCGGCCCGGGTTCGATCCTCAGCACCACATACAAACAAAGATGTTGTGTCTGCCAAGAACTAAAAAGAAATAAATATCTTAAAAAAAAAAAACAATAAGTTGATACTCACTGATCAATCTTTCTCCATCAAAATACCAAAACAAAAGAAAAGCAAAATAACTCCCCCCTACACACAGGAACAAAAATTTCTTAAAGCAGTGAAAGATCTCTGTAATGAAAAATTATAAAACATCGAGGAAAGAAACTGGAGACAGAGTCATACACAGAAAAAGGCATCCCATGTTCATGGATAGGAAGACTCAATATTGTTAAAATGCCCATACTACCCCAAGCCAGGTTCAAATTCAATGCAATTTCCATCGAAATACTGATGAACTAGAGAAAACAATCCTAAAATTCCTAGGAGTCAAAAAAAAAAAAATCCCCAAAGAGGCAAAGGTGTTTTGAGCAAAAAGAATGAAGTAGGAGGCGTTCTATGCACCGAATTAAAAATACACAACATTGCTTCTGGGGCTGGGGCTCAGCACATGGAGACACTGGGTTTGGTCCTCAGCACCACATAAAAATTTAAAAAAAATGAAATAAAGGTATTGGGTCCAATGACAAGAAAAAAATATTTAAAAAAATACACAACAAAGTGGCAGTCATCAAAAGAGCATGGTAGTGGCATGCATTCAGGAGCACAGAGCAAGGAAACAGAAAATAAAAATTTTAACTGGATCCTACAGCCATTTTTTTTCAACAATGACACTATGTCACCATCTGACTGGATCATTCAGTGGTGGGGTCCTTCCTGGGCAGTATAGGATATTGAGCCACATCTCAGCTTCAACCCATTGAGGCCATTAGCTCTTCCCTGCCAGGTGTGACACTCAACATCAGTCCCTGTAGGCTCCTAGCGTCTGAATGTGTCCCCCAGTGTCAGGTGCTGGTAATTGAATCCACAATACAAGTGTGGGGAGGTGTTGAAGTCCTGAGGCTCCCCCATTATGAATGGGTGAATGCAATTTGAAAAGATTTTTGAAAAGAATCACAAGTTATTTTGAAATGGCTCGACAAAAAATATATATAACAAAGAAACATGTCAGGCTAACATGATAAAATGCTAGCCATTGTTGAGTTTAAGGGCCGTGCAGAACGGTATTCTTTTTTCCTTCTTTAAACTTTTCTGTATTATGTTTTTAATTTCTTCCATAAAAATAGAAATAAATCAAAGTAGAAATGAATGAGCATATCAATTATCATCTCAAAGGTCTGTAAAATTAGACCTTATTATTAGTTTTTAAAATTTTTCTGATGAGACCAAAAGACCTGACAAGAACAAATTTAGAGGAGAAGTTGATTTGGGGCTCATGGCTTCTGAGGTTCAGTCCATGGTTGGCTGACTCCATGGCTCTGGCCCAAGGGGAGGCAGAACAAAATGGCGGAAGGGAGTGGAGGAGGAGAGCAGCTCAGGACAGGGCACCAGGGAGCAGAGAGAGCTCTGCTCACCAGGGACAGGACAGAGACCCCAAAGGCACAGCCCAGGGACTCCCTCCTCCAGCCACACCCCACCTGCTGCAGTCACCACCCAGTGAGTGGATTCAAGTGGCTTAATCCACTGATTGGATCATAGCTCTCACTATCCAATCATTTCACCTCTGAACATTCTTGCAGTGTCTCATTTATGAGCTTTGAGGGACATCTCATGACTATACCATAACACTATTCATGGAGGATCCATTCCAAGAAACCAAAGATAAAATCTGCAGGTGCTCAATCTTTTATATAAAAGGTTATTACATTTGCATAGAAGCTCCACACATTAAACTTCACACAGCATATGTCTCTAGATGACCTATAATACCTAATACAGAAGAAAATCTCTCTAAATAGTTACTATTTTGCATCGTTTAACAATAATGACAAAAAGTCTGCATATTTTCAATATGGATATAATTTTCTAATTAAATATCTTCCATCCGTGGTTGGTTGAATCTAGTGATGCAGAGTCCACAAGATGAAGGGCCAATACTTCAAATTCATCAAAGACACCATTGAGAGAGAGAGAGAGAGAAAGACAAGCCCCAGATTGGGAAGAGGTATTCCCTCTGCACATAACCAACAAAGGACTAGTATATACTGTACATAAAGAAAGGCTATAAAGGGATTAGAAACCAGACCAGCCACAGAGAAATAAGGGGAGCATTCAACAGAGACCACAAGACAAATGCAAATTTAAATCTGAATGAGGCACAACTACCTATCCTCTAGAATATCTTACGCTGCAAGAATGGATGAGGTCCAGTACCTAGAGGGGACGTGGAATGCCCTCAATGTCACAGTGTTGCTGGTGGAGTGCAAATTGCTTTGACCACTTTAGCAGTAGCTATTGAAGGAGATCACTATTATTTTAAAGATCTACCATTTGGGATGCGGTGGGCATTCTGAAGGAACCAGAAGCCACTCTGACAACAGACAAGGATTTCATGGTAGCATCATTTATAAGTGTCCTAAACAAGTACTCATCAATGAGAGAAAGCACATGCAGTTTAGATGCCAATCAATGGGTGAACAGTCAAAGAAGATGGGGTACATATATATACCATGGAATATTATGCAGCTATAAAAAAGAGGGAGACCCCATCATTTGCAGCCACATGGTGAAAGTGGAGGACATCATATTCTGTGAAATAAGCCAGGCACAGAAAGAGAAGTACTGTATGTTTTGGGTTAGCACGTGCCATGCATATGCATGTATGAAAACATCTTGCTGAATCCCATGAAGATGTATAGTTAACAGGTGCAACATAGGAAAATACTCCAGAAAAGCAAACCAGAAAGGATTAATAAAATGTGGGAGATTCATACATTAGAATATGGCACCATAATAAAAAAAATTTGCCATATAAAGCTAGGCATGGAATTCCTCCATTTTCATGAAATTCCAGAGTAGGGCAGGATCAGTCAATGATGTCAGAGTGCAGGAGATTGGTTCCCTTTGGGGGAGAGGGACTGGGGAGATTTGGGAGGGATGCTTTGTGATTTGTACCCACGATGCCCCAGGGCAAATGTCAGTCCTTTCAATTTCTAGCTTGAGGGATTCGGTTTTAAGATCAAGCTGCCTCCGTTTCTACGACTTTGTGGTGCTGAGGATTAAATGCAGGGGGGACTTAACCACAGAGCCACATTCCCAGCCCTCTTTATTTATTTTTTTTAATTTAGAGACAAGGTCTTGCTAAGTTGCTCAGGGCCTCATTAAGTTGCTGGGGTTGGCCTCCAACTGGAGATCCTCCTGCCTCAGCCTCCAGAGCCACTGGGATGACAGGTGTTCATTGTTGAGAGCCACAGCCAAAGGGGCCCCAGCAAACTTCTAGCTGCCAGCTTATGATTGGCTCACAGCGGCTCCAGCAAACTTCTAGCTGCCAACTGATTGGCTCCTCTGCGGTTGATGCTCATTGGGCTGTTTCCCTGCCCGTTCAGACCACGGAGCTGCTCATTGGGGGACTTTTTTGGCTCCGCCCATACGACCCAGCCAATGGGCCTCCAGAGCAGGAGGAATGGGGGAGGTTGAGAGGCTTGTGGGAAGCCAGTGGTGGCAGTGGGCTCTGAGGGAGTTCCTGAAGAGCTGTGTGGTGTGGTGTGTCTGTTCTAAAAATAAAGTTCGTTTCTTTTGACAAGTGGCTCCTGAATTGTGCCCAGCCAGACTGCGGGCAGTGCATCACTGTGCCCGGGGCCATAGTTTTCAAAATTTACCCCTCTCCACCATCTCAAATGGTGACATTTGTTTTGAGGCAATAACATTATTTTACACCTTTTATATTTTTTTTTCTTTTTGGGGTGCCAGGGAGCAAACCTAGGAACTCAGGTCCCAAAGCTCCTGTACCATTGAGCTACACCCCAAGCCCTATTTTGTGTTCCTCATGCAGATGTTTTGGGATTCTTTCAAGTATTTTCCAACTTCTCATGCATTGATTGATGGCATATCTTAGCCTATAGAGGTAACTCCATAACCGTGCCATGAAGGAACAAATAAATGTAATTGAGAACACAGAGCCCCGAATCCAAAAGCTCCTCTAACAAAAACCTTAAAAGACTTCAAAGTAAAAATGCAAAAACATCTTTACCAAAGTAAAGATGTTTTGCATTTTTACTTTGGTCCCAGGGATTCTGAAAAATCCACCAGACCACTGGAATCTGTCCTGGGAGCAAGGCAGCCACCTCCCCTCCCGCTGTGCCCTCTAAACACGATCCCCATTGCTCAGAACCTTGCAGGCACACTTAAGAGGAGACGCCGTGGCTTTTTAAGACTTTAATTCAAATCCATCAGCGCTCTTCCAAGGAGGTTGACTGGCGCGCACCAGGGTGCAGTCGCATTCTAGATGGAGCTAGAATCCTGGAAGCCCACTAACCACTGCCACAAATTCCCATTTCCAGAGATGCACATTCCTTTACGAATATGAGTTTTCTGGAATACCGTCCATCTGGTTTGCTTGACGGGGGCTTCGGGTTTCACAGCACCAATGCTCTTTTGTTCTGTGATATATTCACCATTTTGCTTGGATGGGGATCATCGGCGGACGCCTCAGCCAACACCATGAGCTCACCCCAACGGCTCTCCCTAAAGGGTCAACCTGCTTTGAGTGACAGAGGCCGGCCAGACAGACAGACACCATAAAACAGTGTTCTCACCATGTCCCAGCCCACCCTCTGCATTCCCACAGAACGTGCAGGACAAAGGACCCCACCAAGTGTCCACAACACCCCGTGCCTCTCTCCTGTCGGAGAGGGATCCCCTAGAACCCAATCCCCCATCACGGCCACCCAGTGACCCACGCAGCCCTTTGCATCGGTGCCAGTGATGAGGGTAGGTGTGAAGTGGTGGTTTGGAATTGGAAGCCGCTGTCCAGCCCCAGGACACTGAGCTGTGCTCCCACAGGAGCCCAGAGGAAATGGCTTTGGAGAGTGATCACCGAAGGTACTTGGCACTGAGGTAGAGATGCAGAGACCGAGGAAGGACTGCTCAGAGGTCACCCACCGCTTGCTGATGTCATGGCTTAGCAAAAAGCATCTATCTCTAGTTTCCGTTAGTGCAGATCAAGCTGCTACCCCGCCGAATGACAGTCTTCATTTTTTGTTTTTCCCTTGTGGACCTGGGATGGAAGTCAGGGACTCTCAATCCCTGAGCCCCGTCCCCAAGCCCCATTTTGCATTTTATTTAGAGACAGGGTCTCACCGAGTGGCTTAGGGCCTCCCTTTGGCGGAGGCTGGCTTTGAACTCGAGATCCTCCTGCCTCAGCCTCCCGAGCTGCTGGGATGACAGGCTCAGAGGTACGGAATAGGCAGTCGAATGTTATGAGGTTAATTAGATAATTAAGATAATGCATAATTAGGTAATTAAGATAGGCACCGAAGTGGAACTCCATAAAGGCTGGACAGGCAGCACTGAGGCTACACAGTACTGGAGAACTCTTTCCAGTAAGACCAGAGACCAGCATCCGGGGTCCACTAGGGCTATAGGCTTGTTCTCTTTTG
>NC_135494.1:358722-498722 GCF_052094955.1 Ictidomys tridecemlineatus | reverse complement strand
CCAGGCCCAGGTCCCAATGCTGGAGGGGTGTCATGGAAGGGGATTATGACCTTGAACGGATTTACTGTTGCCTAAAGAGAAAAGGCATGATCTGGTCGTTCATTTTTACAAACAAAAAAGTTGCTGCTGGCTTTCATTCAACGCACCCGAGAGAATGAAATGCAGGATGCGAACGATCATAAGAGGAAGGAAGAGAAGAAGGAGTGTCCCATTTCTCAGACACGGAAGAAATAGTGTGTTTGATTTGCAGCTATGCATTGCTCCCCCCCCCAAACAGCCCCCCAACCTTCCTTCACAGGGCAATTTTGGAATGCAGCCCACCATCTTGAATCTACCCACAAAGTTTCTTCAGATCAACTTCCGATGAAAAGCTTTTGAGGACAGAACAGGCAAGATCCGAGCCAAAGACAGGAATGAGGACACCAACCAGCCCCCAGCAAACGGCAGAGAGAAGACGAGTGGATCAGAGGCAGACAGAGCCCGAGTTGGACAAGCTGAGGCTGGAAATTTGGATTAAGGATAGACATGTGCATTGGGCTGGCTGCAGAGCTGGCCGAGAGCATCCATCAGGAGTGATGGGCAAGGCAAAGGGATGCAGGTGTCACCTCCAGAGATTCCTGAGCACCGGGGTCTCTGCAGGGCTCCCCAGGGACCTCCTGACTCGGATCCAAGGATTCCTCAGCGGGGCCACCTTTGACTCGATTCGCTGCCTGCTAGAAACACAACCATTCCATCGTTAGTCTTCAAGAGGATGCAGGGAATGCTCATCTTCGCCCAAAGGACGGAGGAAACGAGATAAAAATGAAGACGCCCTACTCGATAGCCTTTGCGGGGAGGGGAGTACCCATGCTTAAAATAAATAAATGAATAAATAAATAAATAATGGGCGTCTCAGGAGGCCGAGGAAGGAGGATTGCAAGTTGGAGGCCAGCCTCGGCAACTTAGAGGGGGCTTAAGCAAATCAGCCAGAACCCTGTCTCAAAATATTTTAGAGGGGCTGGGATGTGGCTCAGTGGTTCAGCACCCGTGAGTTCAATAGCCCTAGTAGCAAAAAAAAAAAAAAAAAGAAAGAAAAAAGAAAAAATTTCAATTAAAGTTAAAAATTAAAAATTTTCAATTAGAGTTGGCTCCTCTTTTTTCACAGGGGCTATGTCCCAAGACCCCCGGTGGATGCCAGAAGTCTTGCACAGTACGGAACCCTGTGTATGGTTTTTCCCCCCAACCTATGCATAGTTCTGATAAAGCTGAATTTGCAAATTTGGGCACATATTGGTTTTCTTTCTTTCTTTTTTTTTTTTTTTTTTTTGGTTTTATTGGTTTTCTTTTCTTTTTTCTTAATTTTTTTTTAAAATTTAAAGACAAGGTCTCATTAAGCTGCTTCAGTTCTGGCTAAGTAGCTGAGGCTGGCCTCCGTCTGGCAATCCTCCTGCCTCAGCCTCCAGAGCCGCAGGCGTGCACTACCACGTGGCTCTTTTCTGTTCCTGGCTAAAGCCCTTAGGCGATTCAGGGTGAAGTGGGAAAACCCGGGGTCTGCTGGGCTGATGCAGATCTTCTGAGAGAAAGGACAAGCGACAGACAGAGAGCATGTGGGACAGAAGGGGCCAGTGTACCCGGCTGGGTTGGGTCTCAGCGACGTCTGGAAATGGCAGGGCCAGCGGTGGCCGAGGCGCACACGGGATGCCGGCCGGAGTCAGGGTGTCAGGGCGGCCTCCCGTCTGTTATGAAGGAAGAGCCAACAGGTGAGACCCGGACCTTGGCATGGACACAGCTTTACCAACAGGTGGGCAGGGTCCCTGCCTCCAGGGTGCCGGGGACACCTGGCCTCAGCTATGGAGACCGAGTCCGGCGGGTGCCAGGCAATGTTCTCTGCCGTAGCTGCTCTGTGCACAATGATGCTCTCACAGGGTCACAGCTGCACGGACAGAGCAGGACGCCGGGTCCCTGAACAGCTTCACGGAGCCCAGGAAACCCTGTGCCACCCAAAACTTGGATGCGACTCAAATCAGAAGCTCGCTTTCAACTTGGGGTGGGGGTGGACAATGATGCCCGCCTGTCATCCCAGGTACTCAGGAGGCTGAGGCAGGAGGATGGCGAATTGGAGGCCAGCCTCAGCAACTTAGCGAGGCCCTAAGCAACTCGGCCAGACCCTGTCTCAAAATAAAAAAAAAAAATGCAAAATAAAACCGGGGCCAGGTGTTGGGGGCACACACACCTGTCGTCCCAGCGGGCTCTGGAGGCTGAGGCAGGAGGATGGCCAGTTGGAGGCCAGCCTCAGCAACTTAAGCAAATTAGTGAGACTCTGTCTCAAAGTAAAGATAAAAGAAAGGGCTGGGGATGTGGCTCTGTGGGTTCAAAGTTGGGTACTGAGGTACCTGGAATTGAACCCAGAGGTGCTTAACCACAGAGCCACATCCCCAGCCCTTTTTTATTATTAATTTTCATCTATATTTTATTATTTTTTTAATATTTGATTTTGAGGCTGGCCTCAGCCTTGGGATCCTCCCGCCTCGGCCTCCCGAGACACTGGGATTAGAGGTGTGCGCCACGGCGCCTGACCCCACAGGTTTATTAAAAACAATACTAAATAAAACATAAACCTAAAAAAAATTGTCAAATCAATATCCCCCTTATTCTTACCAATAACTAGAAAACACGTCCATCTTTACACAAGATGAAGACAGAAACCCAAGAAATAGTATGGGGCCAACGCAGCCTCTCAGCCAGGTTTCGGGAAGCTGGTGAACAAATGGGTTTGTCCTTACGGGACTGATTCATCCACGATAGACTGCCTGACATTCAATTCACCTTGAAAGAAGAGACCGTGGCCTGGGACACGGTCCAGAGACCCGTGGGTAGCTCTAAGGAAGGACAGGCGGACGGAGCAGAGAAGCCCAGAAACGAAATCCAACGAATCCAAAATTTTGCTCTCCGCCCAGAAACGTGTGAAAGTTGGAAGAGGGATACCAAAAGAATCCTCTTCTGGACAAGGATAGTCTGATTCAGAATTTCAAATTATTTTTGCAAAAAAAAAAAAATTTCCCATAAACCATGTCTAGCCTTCCATTTCCAAAAATTAACCATCCTGTGAGAAGACAAGATCAAATGAGTGAAAACCAAGAGAAAAACCAAACCCAACAACAAGCATCAGACCTGCGGGAACGCAGAAAAAGGATGGATCAGACACAAGACCATCAGCAATGCGAGAAATAGACTCTGAAATCGGGAAACAGCCGCAGAATGTCCGTGTGGTAATGACACTGCAGCCATCTGCTTGCTTTATGGGGCTGCATAGTATTCCACTCTAGGAATTCGCCTCGATTGGTTCACACATTCACCTCTGGATGGACACTTGTTCCATTGCAAAGCTACTATATATAAAAGTGCTACCATCTTTATGGACATTTGAAGCCAGCCTCAAAATCAAACATAAAAATAGAAATAAAATATAGATAAAAATAAAATATAAGCTTTCATTTCTCTTGAGCAAACTTCGGAGTGGAACGGTTGCATGACGCAATAGGCGCATGTTTAATGTTCGAAGAAATTACAAATTTCCCACCTGCAGATACTGTCATTTTGTTTGCAGGAAAAATCAAAGAGAATGTTGTGTCGTCGCCTGAAAAAATCCAGCACACCGTCTGGATTCAGAAGTCACATGCATTTCTACACGCCAATATCAGGAAAATAAATTAAGCAATGGGCTATTTACTTAGTCTCAAAAATTAACAAGCCTAACGAAACAAAAAAGTCCACTGCAAATAAAATAAAATAAAATAAAATAGTGTCGAGAGAAATTAAAGATAGAAGTATAGAAATGGACCAAGTTCAGAGAGTTGGAAGGCTCAGTTCCTTGGAGACGTTAATAATCCTAAAACTGGTTTACAGATCGAACGAAACCCCAGCCAAAATTCTGGAAGTTTCTCTTTTTAGGAGAAAAAAAAAATCACCATGCTAATTATTTTATATAAAAATGTCCCGGGGGTTAGATAATGGTTATCATTAAACACTCAAAGGTAGCTCTTTTGAATAAACACCCCTAGAATTCACACCCAGCTTTTCTGCAATAATAATAATAATAAATAATAATAATAATAATATATATTTTTTGAGGGGTGGGTCTCAAAAAATATATATTATTTTTTGGCTCCTCAAAAAAAAAATCAAGACTCCAGAATCTGCAATTCAATAAATGGCCATAAGGGGGCAGCAGGGCTGCAAAATTCATTCAGAAAAAAGAATTCATTCACAAAAAAAAAAAAAAAAATTCATTCAGGAAATACACGGGGTTTTACAACTGCAACGACCGTCATTTTTTTGGGGGAAACAGGCTCCTCATAAAATACACAGGTGCCGTGCTGCGAAGGTGTTCCCCAAAAGTTCATGCTTGACACACAGACGTAACCCCCAGAGCCATGGGTTAATGGTGTTGGAGGAAGAGTTTGGAGATGTCATGGGGCTACGTGAACTGATGAGGGTAGGACCACCCCCCAAAGTGGCTTCAGGGGAACAGATTTCTCTGTCTCCCCACGGGACATCTCTGCCATGAGCTGGAGAAACCTCTTTTCTTTATCGGTTTCCCCGCTCCACAGCATTTTGTTATAGCAACGTCAAACGGGCCAAGGCCAGAGTCCACCTGCCCAACCACTATTCACAGAGGCCAGGGCGGCCGCGGGGGACAGGAAAGTTGAAAGGGTGAGAAACGGGTTTACACCCAGCACTTTTCTCCTCATTCCTATTTGGACCACGGATCTCTCTCTGGTTTCTCTCCGATTCTAGCGTTTTTCCCTCAAGTGTTCACACTCTAGAAGATTGGTCCCCGGTGCGGCGACATTGAGAGGTGGCACATCGGATCGTGGGACCCACTGAAGAGCCTACAAAATCCTGACCTGTCTGGACCTCTCTCCTTTATCCATCCCTCGGTCTCAGGTAGTTTATGATAGCAATGATAAACAGACCGACTCATAGGAGTGTGAAAGGGACCCGTTTTCGGTACGAGTTCGAATTCACTATTTTTCATGCGGGGAGGGAGAGTACTGGTGAGGGAGCCCAGGAATTCTCCACCACTAAGCCGAACCCCCCCCCAGCCCTTTTTACTTTTTTAAAAAAAATTTTAAGACAGGATCTCACTAAATGGCCGAGGCCGGCCTCCAACATGCGATCCTCCCGCCTCAGCCTCCCAAATTGCCAGGAGGATTGGTAGGTTGAACGTAAGCAATGAATTTTCTACTTGTATTATTTTTACTTCATGATGAGTTCAGGACTCCAACCCATCTGCAAAACCCCCTTTGTTAGTACAAGGTTGTGCGGGGTCAGGGCGTGGGCGCCTCTGGGCAGAGTGTGGGAGGCGGGTACTCACATCTTCCCCTCCTTCAGGGCGAGTCGGGGTGTCCGCCACCGTGGTGGTGGACGTGTTCTCCAGAGCAGACCGCAGGTGGCCCGATCCCGGTGCAGAATTTGCACACGGCACCTCAGAAGGGGCAGCCGAGTTTGCACACGGCTCTGCAGCACTGGGGGCTGAATCTGCACACGGCACCTCGAGACCATCTGAGCAAACCTGCACGTAAACGCACACACACAAAAGGACACATTTTCACTATTCCGCTCTGCCCTGGTCCCCCCGGTCATCCTGCCCCGTGGGTGTGCAAGAGCTGCCCATCAAATGCAAGGATTTGTGCAACTGGATTCCCAAGAACCTGTAAATGACCCACAAGTGTCCTGTGTGGCAGCCACCCACAAGGTGGCCCGAGAACCAATCAGCTCCTTCCTGTTTGCTCCTATCGAAAGCCTTCAAAGGTTCCCGACAAGTAGCATCCGGAACCACTGATTTCTGTTTTTTCCAAGCAAAAATTAAAGTTGACCTCCAGCCAGACGCGGTGGCCCACGCCTTGTGATCCCAGCGGCTCGGGAGGCCGAGGCAGGAGGATCGCGAGTTCAAAGCCAGCCTCCGCCAAAGCGAGGCCCTACTCAACTCGGGGAGACCCTGTCTCTCAATAAAATGCAAAATAGGGGCTGGGGACGGGGGATACCTGTCCGATTGTTTGGGGGAGTAAGAACGAGGGGGGAAATGGGCCTGTGCACTGGTTCCGTGCAGACGCAGCTATTTGAAGAAGTGGTTTGCATCCGCGGTTGGAAGGGAACCGAGGATACGGAGCACCCGCGGATACGGAGCATCCGCGGATACGGAGCATCTGCGTGCTTAGACCTAATGGGGAGAAGCCAGGGGAGCTGTGGGTCTTGGCGGGGACAGGCTGGTCGTCAGCCGAACTAGCAGAGGAACGTGCACTCACGCGGAGCCCCGCAGGTCCCTGCCTCTCCTGCGCATGGGAGGTTGGGTACAGAGGCCGCGCGCCCTCCTGGAACAGCCTCCACCAGAGATTCAGGAAGGTCACGTGCTGCCGGGGGCCGGACCCCGCGCCCTGCTCGGAGACGGAGCCGGTCTGCGGGTCGTATGTGCAGTTCCAGGGCTTAGTGGACCCCAGAAAGTGCACCACCTTCGCGCTGGAGCCGAACCTGGGGAGGAGAAAGGACAGATTCCGATTTTCCACCAGGAAAGGACACAAGAGGGCGCCCGAGCACCCCTCACCGAGGGGAAACAGCTACCACTGTGGACAGGGACCTTAGCAGGGCAGTGATTGACAGTTACTCTGTGTAAAGGGAATAACATTTGGGGGGGATTTTTTGGTGTGTGTGTGCGGTGCTGGGGATGGAACCCAGGGCCTCTGCACACGAGGTTAAGTGCTCCACCCCTGAGCCCCGCCCCCAGCCCTATTTTGCATTTTATTTAGGGACAGGGTCTCCCTGAGTTGCTCAGGGCCTCGCTCTGGCGGAGGCTGGCTTTGAACTCGCCATCCTCCTGCCTCAGCCTCCGGAGCCGCTGGGTTCCCAGGTGTGTGCGCCACCGCGCCCGGGGCCCCCTAAAGATCATTTAAAAAATCCACATGTGCAGTTTTTAGAAAAAGGATGGGGACGAGAAAATAAAAAAGAGCTTTTGTGGCAGATAATACAGGCTGCAAACCAAACGCCTGTAAAAATAAAAAAAAGGATCAAAGATTCTGAAATCTCCCCTTCTGAACCTTTTTTTTTTTTTTTCCGGTGCCATTCATTATCACTCCCCAAGTGCTTTTGGGACATTTTTTGGTTTTAATTAACTCCCCGTGAAATTTTTAACACTAAAGGCACATGGTCTATTTGAGATTCGTACATTATTTTTTTAAAAAATATATTAACAACAACAACAACAACAAAAAGACTATTTGCCATCCCCAGAACCAATTTCTGCCTCCCTGTGGGGGGGGGCAGCAGGACCCCTGCTGGAGTTATTCATCTCCTGGATTATTATCACATTTTGATTTTCATTTGAACATCTCCTCTGGCAGCAGAGCTCCGAATTTTTGGTCCCAGGACCCCAGGGAAGAAAAAAAAAAATCACTAAAGACCCAAAGAGGTACAACCCCATGGAACTCATCTTCTCTACTTTTCTACCATCACAGAATCTAAGGCTGAAAGATTAAGGAATACCGTCATCCATTCCTCAAAAGCAACCCACTATACATAAATTTCATAATTATTTTTTTTTTTTACCAAAAAGGAAATCCCTGTTTTCAAAACAAATATGTTCCTGGGTGCCGTGGTGCACAGACCTGGAAGATGAGTGACTCAGGAGGCTGAGGCAGGAGGATCGCACGTCGGAGGCCAGCCTCATCAACTTACTGAGGTCCTGTCTCAAAATAAAACTTTTTTTAAAAGCCTGGGGGTATAGCCCAGGGGTATGGCGCTTGCCTGGCCTACGGGGACAGGGTGATCTATTTCCCTCTCCTCTACCAACAGCTGATATCTCATCTGGGAGATAAAAACAACCCAGTGGCTACGGCCCGTTGGGGTTCAAGATGGCGGAGGGCTTACTGTTGGAAGGCTGGACTGTAGGTGTAGGCTGCGTTGCTGGTCAGGTTGTAGATGAACGGCAAATGCTTGTGGATGTCCGCTGTCGGCCAGTCCCTGAAGAAACTGTTCAGCAAGCCTTGATCTGCGCCTGGGCCACCCGCCAACACAAACAGAGGTCAGCAGAGTTGGGTGCAGGTCTCAGGTCCGCCTTCTGTGAAGGACCTAAGGTCTACGCTGGCCTCGAGAGGTCCTCTCGGCCCGCTACAGTGTTCCCGCTCTTCTTGGCGGTGATCGGCTACCCATGCCATTACTAAAAATCAGGGTGTGTTCCCTACAAGATCTGCATCCACTGCCCCCCCAAAATCAATAATAAAACTATAGACAACCTCCAGCGCCCTCCACTCACCCCCAGCGAATTCCATCTGGTCGTTACAATGGCTTCCCCATTGTGAGGTTAGGACCGTGCAGACTCTTGGAAAGGGGCTACATGGATTTTGTATGAGATTTTGGGGGGCCTAGGGGACAATGACATGGTATACATATGAGGTGTGTCCCAAAAGCTCATGTGTGAGATAACACAAGAAGGTTCAGAGGTGAAATGATTAGAAGAGGTGTAACCTAATAGTGGATTAATCCACTTGGATGGACTCACTGGGTGGTGACTGCAGCAGGTGGGGGGTGGATGGAGGAGGGGTCCCTGGGCTGTGCCTTTGGGGTCTCTGTCCTGTCCCTGGTGAGCAGAGCTCTCTCTGCTCCCTGGTGCCCTGTCCTGAGCGGCTCTCCTCCTCCAGGTCCTGCCGCCATATTGTGACATGACTGGGTTGTGAGAGGTGTAGACTCATAGTGGATTAATCCACTTGGATGGACTGCCTGGGTGGTGACTGTAGCAGGTGGGGTGTGGCTGGAGGAGGGGGTCCCTGGGCTGTGCCTTTGGGGTCTCTGTCCTGTCCCTGGTGAGCAGAGCTCTCTCTGCTCCCTGGTGTAACCTAATAGTGGATTAATCCACTTGGATGAACTCACTGGGTGGTGGCTGCAGCAGGTGGGGTGTGGCTGGAGGAGGGGTCCCTGGGCTGTGCCTTTGGGGTCTCTGTCCTGTCCCTGGTGAGCAGAGCTCTCTCTGCTCCCTGGTGTAACCTAATAGTGGATTAATCCACTTGGATGGACTCACTGGGTGGTGACTGCAGCAGGTGGGGTGTGGATGGAGGAGGGGTCCCTGGGCTGTGCCTTTGGGGTCTCTGTCCTGTCCCTGGTGAGCAGAGCTCTCTCTGCTCCCTGGTGCCCTGTCCTGAGCGGCTCTCCTCCTCCAGGTCCTGCCGCCATATTGTGACATGACTGGGTTGTGAGAGGTGTAGACTCATAGTGGATTAATCCACTTGGATGGACTGCCTGGGTGGTGACTGCAGCAGGTGGGGTGTGGCTGGAGGATGGGGTCCCTGGGCTGTGCCTTTGGGGTCTCTGTCCTGTCCCTGGTGGGCAGAGCTCTCTCTGCTCCCTGGTGTAACCTAATAGTGGATTAATCCACTTGGATGAACTCACTGGGTGGTGGCTGCAGCAGGTGGGGTGTGGCTGGAGGAGGGGTCCCTGGGCTGTGCCTTTGGGGTCTCTGTCCTGTCCCTGGTGGGCAGAGCTCTCTCTGCTCCCTGGTGCCCTGTCCTGAGCTGCTCTCCTCCTCCAGGCCCTGCCGCCATCTTGTTCTGCTCCCCTTGGGCCAGAGCCATGGAGTCGGCCAACCGTGGACTGGACCTCGGACACCAGGAGCAGCCTCAAATCAACTCTTCCTCCTCTCATTGTTCTCGTCAGGTCTTTTGATCACAGTGATGAAAAAAAAAATCTGAGGATGACCATTTCCCCCCTTAATTCCCTCTCGGGGATCACCCTGAGCCCCTGTTTGCAAACTGGTCTTATTGAAAGTCGGCCACGTTCACTGTTTTTCTTCCAACGTCCACCTCCAAGTTACACGTGCAGAATGAAGTGTTTGCAACAAAGACCATGCACCCTGCCAAGCTGACAGTATCAGTTATTTGGTCCTTCGGAGGAAGGTTTGAGCACCTGTTGTATACCATCGGCACTGCCAAGGTGCTCTCTCTACCTGGGAGGGAGTGTTCCAAAGGTTCTCCTGGCTGCTGCATATTGACCTAATACCTTCCTGATGTCTCCCTGTCACCCGGACTGGCTCACTTCTCAGCGTGCACCTTTGTCTGCAGGCTCCAGCTCGTGGATGCGAGAGACACGTTTAGCTGGGTATAAAACTGGATCCCGGCCACGGGTCCTGCCCTCACTCACCGTCAAAGCTGCCATGCTCCGTGGCATGCTGCAGCAGGAGCTGGTGGGTCTCCAGGGACGGCTGGAAGACAAACACCCCGCTATTGAAGCAGTCGGGCCATCCCGGATCCGGGGCTGCCGAGAGTTCTTCCCGGTCAAACAGCTCGTCGATGTTGTGCAGAACCTGGCGAGGCAAAGCCACACATCTGTCACCTCCACTGAGCAACCCAAAAATTCCACAGGGACCGAGAGTGAGCCCAATGCACCTCTGGTGCCCGGAAACCTTAGACCAATTTTTTTTGTGAGATTCTTAAAACTTTTAAGGTGAAACGAGGAAGACTCCTCTCCAGTTGACCTGCAGTTGTCGAGTCCGCCCTGGGTCTGGAAAATGATTTTTCTCACGGATGCTTAAGATTCTAGAGCGAGGAGGATCATCCTTACTTACATCAGCAAGTGTGCAAAATGGAACTGGGATCCCAGGAAGGGACATGGAGACCATCCATATCAAGCAGATACTGGGTGAATTTCGTCGCAGAGCGGCAATGGTCTCTGGGATACGCCATCTTGAGCCAGCACCCATTCTTGGGGGATTCTAGAACTTTCTTTTATTTTGCAAAACTCTTAGCTTGCCTCCCAGGTCCTGGAGCCCATTCAATGACCACTTAGGATTTGTTTCCGTTCCACGAAACTCAGAGCGAGTCCAAAATGCACTTGGTTCCTTTAGGCTACCCAACATCCTAGCTCTCAGCAACTCACTGTGCCCTTGAGAACTTGACCCCTAATTGCAACTCCCTCCAACATGCACTGGTTTCTAGATCATGCCATTTGGGTTGTGATTGGATGGTGAGGGTTCTGAGCTCATCAATGGATTGACCCATTGATGGATACCTAGATGAAAGGGTTATTGGGAGGTGGTCTAGGCTGTAGGAGGTGGGACCTAGCTGGGGGGAGTAGACCTTGGAATGGTACATCTTGTCTCTGGCCTCCTCATCGAGCCGAGAAGTTGGTCCTGACCACTCCCTGCACTCACCAGGGTGTCGGCATCCAAGAAGACGCACTTGCTGTAGCGAGTGAGGGTCCAGCAGTGGAGCTTGGTGAGGGTGACCCCCAGCTCAGGTCTCTTCAGGAAGGCCAGGTGGATGTAGTCTTCGCTGTCCATCAGATTGACTTCAACGACCTCATCGAACACCCGTGAGAGGACGTCCCTGATAAAGACACGGGTCAGCAGGGGACCATTAGCCCAGGACAAAGCTCCAATTCCCATCACACCCACTGAAGACTCAGCATTTGGGGTTGTCTTCCATGGCTGTCTCTCAACTGGGCACACTTTGCACTCGTTCTGGAAATGACCCCCAAACGGGACAAGCATACAGGTTGAAGGGAACCGTTCTAGATAGACTGACTCAGATCATCTCTTAGAAAGGTAGCTCCCTTCATAAAATATGTGGGCAGAGAGGTGTGAATGCCAAACTGATAGGAACCCTCAGATGTCCACTGCAATCTCCCGTCCATTTTTGCTTTACGTGTTCAAAACCCACATTGTTAGTTGCATACAAGTTTGAAGCGCAGATCTTGAAATATTATATTTTTTTTATCAAAATAAACTTATCCCTGGTCCATTATGATCATTCTTTTTTTTTTTAAATTTGGCTGACACTCTACTTCATAGTGACCTGGAACATGTTATGATGACAATTTTTTTTTCAAATTTAAGCAGGTGCTAGAAAATGGATAAAAGTATGATAACAGGACACCAGGACCCAACGAGGAAAAGATTCCAATTTCCAGAGCAGAAATAATTTGTTCAGCAAAATAACATACACAAAGCATTAAAATAAATGTTTCTGGGTCTCCATTGCTAAAACTTTTGAATACACAACCAGGAAAGAAAGAATTCCACATAATAAATACAGAATGAATGAGGAACAGAGAAAATCTACGGTAAGCAAACAGCGCCATAATAATTCTTGCAAGCCAGACTCATGAACGGATGCTTAGATACATGCGTGAATGTTTGAGGAGAAACTTTGGGTTGCACAAACCTAATGTGTCTGTCCCAGGATATTTATTCTCCATAAAGGGAAACACATGACTTGATAATGGAGAATGCCAACTGTGCCTACTTCATTTATTCTTTGTCAATGTTTCTGAAGGGGACAGACAGACCTGGGTGCTGGGACACGAGGTCCAGGGGACAAGTCTATCAATGGCCCCTGGTGCTGACCCCACAGCTTCCTTCCCAGAAGCCCTGGACCTGCAGCCCTGCCTGGCCTCGGGGCACAGCCTCCGCCACCGTCCTCACACACCACTTGTGACCTGCAGGGGACATGCAGGCGGGAAGTCATGTCCCTGAGAGGAGCCAGGGGACCCTGAAGGGGGACTTCTGTGACTCTGACGCAGACCAGGTCCCGGGACTCAGGGGGACGAGGCTCCTTCCTCCAACCCTAAATCCTGTGACCTCAAACCCTGCAGTATGGCTCTGCCCACCTCTAGAAGTGGAATACGTTTTGTGCATGCCGTCGGAAGCACTCGGGTTGTGCCTCTGCAGACAGGCTTGCACCACAATGCCTGGGAGAGGGGTGGTCTCCTGGCCTCACACCCCTGGCGGTGTGTGGTCAGGGGCCACTCTCTGTCTTCTGCCCCCTTAACCAGTGCAGGAAAAGTCAACCTGGTCTGCGACGTCCTACCTTACCCACGGTCTCTGTGCCGTCCTCTCTAAATATTTAAAAGACCATCTGGAGTCGACATTAAGACGTAGGCACATGGCTAGGCACCGTAGTGCAAGCCTGTGGTTTCCCAGTGGCTCGGGAGGCTGAGGCAGGAGGATCACAAGTTGGAGGCCAGCCTCAGCCACTTAGTGAGGCCCCGTCTCAAATAAAAAAATCAACAGGGCTGGGGATGTGGCTCAGGGGTTAAGCACCCCTGGGCTCAATGTCCAGTACCAAAAAAAAAAGAGAGAGAGAGAGGGACACACATAAATATGAACAACACTGTCCCCTGCTAAGGACGTAGAAATCATGAGAATCACACATGGGTTGTGGGGTCATTCAAGGGATGGGCATCATTCAAGGGGTGGAGGGACAGGGAGCAAATCACACAGGGTCCCCTCCCCAGAGACCCAGGTGCACCAACTTCTCATGCATGGTCACTTTGCCCAGATCTGACAGGTCCTGTGTGAATGCGAAAGTTAAATGGACCCAGGGCCGATGTCCACTGTGACCAAATGTATTTTCTTCCCTTGATCTCTTTCTGTTTGGACGCTGACTGACTTGTTGGATCAAGAGGAAATACAACCTCGGCACCCATTCCTTGGGAGGACCCTTCAAGAGAATGGTCACAGCCAAGACGGTCCAAATCTGATCGTGTTTCTGGGCATCCAGCTCAGAGATCCACCCAAGGAGGCCACCATTTTAAAAGACATTGGCCGACCCCAGGGAGGCAAAGACCTCAAAGACTAAAGCAAAGACTGACCCGGTGTGACTATTTGAGAGGGATGGAGACGTGCTCATCACACACACACACACACACGCCCGCTACTCTGTCTTTGCTTAGTGATTTATAAGAGTTCTTTATATATGAAGGATGGTAGCCAAACTCTGCATTTTCCCACTTTGCATATCGATCTCTGTCTCCCTCCAGCTACGATCTACTGTCTCAATATCTGAAGTACGTGTACCTACCTACCTACCTACCATCTGTCCACCATCCATCCATTCTACGTGGTGGTCACAACCTGGGTGGGGTTGCTCCTGGCTCCTGGTTTCAATGACCCGCCATCAACCATGATCCCAAGCTATTCGGCGGAAAATTCCAGAAAGAAACAATCGGCTGAGGCCCAGAGCAATGGAGCCACCAACCACGGACTAAGACCTGCTGAAACCACGAGCCAACATAGTAAACCTTTCGTCCAACACCATAAACCTGGATTTCCTCAGGTGTTTTGTTACAGCAACGGAAACTAACACTGTGGTTCCCGACCGCTCCTTAGGAAAGGACCAGACTTCCAATCCTGCCTCCGCCTCAGGAGGATCCCCCCCGAGTTCTGGGTGGTTCCGATGGACTGAAAAATCCACATTGGAGACAGAAATGCTCATCGGCTCCTGGGAACCAACCTGCAAGGGGGGGATTGAGAGTATGTCCCGGGTCCCCGTGGGCTTGGTGACCTTTACTGCCATCGGGGGGCATGTGGAGTCCCCAGCTCTTACCTGAGCAGGCTGGACACCTGAGGGGTGATCAGCACCACCAGCTTCCTCGACGTCTTGTGGTTCCTCAAGGACAGTCCCAACACCAGGGCCCCCTGGCAGTAAATATCATTGGTGGCCAGCGTGACGAAGGCTTGGGTGGTCACTGGGGGTGGGACAAGAACATGAGGGTGACTCTCCCGAGAGATTCCCTGGGACACTGGCTCACAAGTGGGGCTTGATGAGGGATCGTGACGCTCTGACCTCACAAGTGGATTAATCCACTTGCCGGATTCTGTTGTGTGGACATCACACAGTCTCCTTACACCGACGAAATGGCTACGGTGTCCACACCACAAAAAAAATCCCCTAATAACACACTTCTGAGAACGCCTGGATGAAGTCCACACAACCATATCCTGAAGTCTATCAAGCGTCCCATGGATGGAAAGGATTAATCCATTTAGGGCTGGATGGATGATGGCAGGTGGGACCTAGTTAAAGGAAACCAGTTAGCAGGTGTGTGTCCTGGCTGACCTTCTGTCCAGCCCCTTGCATTCCCTCCCTCTCTCTCTTCTTCCTGATTGGCAGGACCCTCCCACCTCCATTCCCTTCCGCCATGTTTTTTTTTCTCCCTTGGAGCCAGTTGACCATGGCGCTCATCTTTGAAGCCAGGAGCCCAAGAGAAGGCCATTTTGCTCCTCTCAGGTCACTTGGTCACATCAGGGAAAAGCTAATAGAGACACTTTGTCTGGTGGCACCGGAGGTCCAGGGGACAGTTCTATCAACGGCCCCCGGTGCTGACCCCACAGCTTCCTTCCCCAGAAGCCCTGGACCTGCAGCCCTGCCTGGCCTCCGGACACAGCCTCCGCCACCGTCCTCACACACCCCCTGTGACCTGCAGGGGACATGCAGGCGGGAAGTCACGTCCCTGAGAGGGGCCAGGGGACCCTGAAGGGGGGACTTCTGGGACCCTGATGCAGACCAGGTCCCGGGACCCAGGGGGACGAGGATCCTTCCTCCAACCCTAAAATCTGCAAGAACAGGTTCCACTGAGCACCAGGCAGCAGGGGCCAGGGGGACCCGGAGTGGCCATGGCCGTGGGGACTGGAGGGTCGGAGGTCGCCCTGCTGTCCGTCAAAGTCAGGAGGGGACCTGGGCGGGGCTCTCTGGGGACTTCCCTGGGACCCTCATAAAACTGGAGGGCAGGAGGGGCACGCTGTCCCTGTCCCCTCTGAGAGGACCCCTCTGTCCCTGGAGAGTGTCCCCTGCCCACATCGACTGGCTGCCAGCATGGATCTGGATATTTCCAAAGCACTGGGCCGTCTACGATGGAGCAAAACCAGAGGTTAGGACAGGAAGTGGCTTGAGCGCTGGTGGGAAGGGACCAAAGGACCCACCGGATGGACAGCCAGAGTCCAGGTGTCCCCTGCTGGACGGTCACAGATGGGATCCTCAGAATCCAACTCCCCCCATCCCCAGGAGAAATCTAAAAGTGGAATCGACTCTAAAGAAAAGGGAAGGTCCCCAAGAGAAAGTCACCCCCACGTGGAAGAGGGATCCCCTAATTCCTCACACACAACGTCACCCCCCAAATTCAGGCCCACCGAGAAGCCCCGCCCACAGGCAGGACTGACATGGACAGTTGCTCAGGCAACACACCCGGACGCAGAGCTGATGGGGAACAGAAAGGTGCAGGAGAACTCGAATCGCAAACAGCGCGGGAAGGGGTGGGGGAAGGAAGGAGGCTTCCTAGAGGACCGGACGTCCCACGCGAGGGACATTCAAGGAACAAGTTGGGCCCCCGCCTGTCATCTTAGCAGCTCAGGAGGCTAAGGAAGGAGGACGGCAAGTTGGAGGCCAGCCTCAACAACTTAGCAACCTCGCAAGACCCCGTCTCAAAATAAAATGCAAAAAAAGGGCCGGGGACGGGGCTCAGGGGTCGAGGGCCTCCGAGTGCAATCCCTGGTACCCCCCCAAAAATACACAAAAAGTTGCCGTTGATGTCCCTCTGATGCCCACGACTTAGGCTGAGAGGAGGAAGATCGCTCCCAAAGTCCGTGCTGCTAGACCCAGAGGGGACACAGACCCAGAGGAGGAGCCCCGTGCAGACGGAGGCAGAGACTGCAGTGACCCGAGCCATGAACACTTTCAGAGCCACATGGACATGGATCCAGGAGGCGGCTAAGGGCTGAAAACCAGTAGAACTTACGGCAGCTCCCAACACCTGACTGGCAGACGCCAATCCAGAGACCCCCGCCCACCCAGGAACGCGGGGACGCGCCGCGTGTCCGCCCCATCGTCCATTCCCACCCCAACTCCGAGACGGGTTTCAAAGCCCAGAGAAATCGGGGACCCCCCCCCCGCCCCCCGTGACTCACTGAGCCGAACGTCACCTCTCATTGCAAAGCCACAAAAGTCCCCCAAATAACCCTTCTCTCCTGTCTCCAACAGAAACTAGATTAAAAATAACCCGGGAGGGACGAGCCCACCCAAGGCAGACGAGTGTCCCCAGCGAAGTAGAGACGGGGATCGCAGGCTGGATGTGGGGTCCCGCCAGACACAGCTCTCCACGGAGCCCAGGGACGGGGTGGTGGGAAGACAGAGGCCCAGAGAAGCCGGGTGAGAAGGGGAGACCCAGAATTTCTCTTTGGCTTTAGTTGTTTTTCCCCCCATCAGTGACATCAAAGGACGTGACAAGAAGGAGAAGTCTCTCTGGGGCTCATGGTGTCCGAGGTCCAGTCCCTGGTGGCCGACTCCATGGCTCTGGCCCAAGGGGAGCAGAACAAGATGGCGGCAGGGCCTGGAGGAGGAGAGCAGCTCAGGACAGGGCACCAGGGAGCAGAGAGAGCTCTGCCCACCAGGGACAGGACAGAGACCCCAAAGGCACAGCCCAGGGACCCCCTCCTCCAGCCACACCCCATCTGCTGCAGTCACCACCCAGTGAGTGCATCCAAATGGATTAATCCACTTATTAGTCTACACCCAGTGAGTCCATCCAAGTGGATTAATCCACTATGAGTCTACACCAGGGAGCAGAGAGAGCTCTGCTCACCAGGGACAGGACATAGACCCCAAAGGCACAGCCCAGGGACCCCCTCCTCCAGCCACACCCCACCTGCTGCAGTCACCACCCAGTGAGTCTATCCAAGTGGATTAATCCACTATGAGTCTACACCCAGTGAGTCCATCCAAGTGGATTAATCCACTATTAGGTTACACCAGGGAGCAGAGAGAGCTCTGCTCACCAGGGACAGGACAGAGACCCCAAAGGCACAGCCCAGGGACCCCTCCTCCAGCCACACCCCACCTGCTGCAGTCTCCACCCAGTGAGTCCATCCAAGTGGATTAATCCACTATTAGGTTACACCAGGGAGCAGAGAGAGCTCTGCTCACCAGGGACAGGACAGAGACCCCAAAGGCACAGCCCAGGGACCCCCTCCTCCAGCCACACCCACCTGCTGGAGCCACCACCCAGTGAGTTCATCCAAGTGGATTAATCCACTATTAGTCTACATCAGGGAGCAGAGAGAGCTCTGCTCACCAGGGACAGGACAGAGACCCCAAAGGCACAGCCCAGGGACCCCCTTCTCCAGCCACACCCCACCTGCTGCAGTCACCACCCAGTGAGTCCATCCAAGTGGATTAATCCACTATTAGTCTACACCAGGGAGCAGAGAGCTCTGCTCACCAGGGACAGGACAGAGACCCCAAAGGCACAGCCCAGGGACCCCCTCCTCCAGCCACACCCCACCTGCTGCAGTCACCACCCAGTGAGTCCATCCAAGTGGATTAATCCACTTTCAGTCTACACCTCTCCTAACCCACTCATTCCACCTGTGAACACTTCACATCTGGCTGGTCTCATGCATGAGCTTTAGGGGGGACACCCCGTATCCAAACCATAGCATCTTTCATCCCAAAGGTCCTTTAGGGACGTGCCTGTGTGGGTGGACATGCGTCTTGGCAGAGGGAATGGAGGTGCAGTGGGGTCCCCAGGGTGGCCCTGACCCAGCAGGACTGGGTCCTTGTAGAGGAGGAGATGAGGACACAGACGCACACAGAGGGACAGCCCCGGGAGGACACAGGGAGAAGACGGCGGCTGCAAGCCCAGGGGAGAGAGAGGCCTCAGGAGGAGCCGCCCTGCCCACCCTGGACCTCGCACCTCCAGCCTCCAGCCTCCAGGACCAAGGGGCAATAAACGTCCTAGGACCCAAGATGGACAAAAGAATCACAGACCGGGCTTACGACTCATATTAACAGCACCCACGAGTGGAAGAGGCCCTGTGTCCGGCCACCAACTGTCCCTCCGGACAAGAACATTGACCCGTGAAGGGATCGCAGCCTCCCCCGGCCCTTGGAGGCCATCTAAGCTGCAAAACCAGCTCCGCTGACTTGAATGCAGTTTGCTTTTAACACATCGGGGTGACCAGCTTTGGGGGGCAGCACCCAGGGGCACGCTGCAGACCCCAGGTCAGCAAAGCAGTCACTCTTAAAAAACCCACTCGAGGCTCAGCCAAGAGTCTTCCACCGAGTCTGCCAAAAAGTGGCTATTTCTTGGCCTCCGCCCTGCATCCACCTTCCATCTCTCCCCCCAAATAACACCACGGGCTTCTCCCGGGGCCTCGTCTCTGCTCAAAGGTGTTTTTTGATGCCTGCAAAGAGCCCCCAAAGCAGGTCTAGCAGGACATTCCAAGCCTGGCCAAGGCGTGTCCTGCGGTGTGGGCTGGCTGAATGCTGGCATTGTACACACCCCCCGGCGGCCTCGGGGGCGGGGGACACGCGGTGGCCACTCACGGGAGCTCCACCGTGGTTCTGGGAACAGAGGACCCTTTCTGTGGCTGCCGGGCACAGAGACTCCCAGTCCACCCCGAGAGAGAGACCCCGCAAAGCCCGGAGCTCGGAGACACAGGATCGAGGTCTCACTGTCCCAATGTCCCCTGCCCAAGCTCCAGGAAAGGGAGACCCCGGGCTGAGCAGGCTGCAATCCCTGCAAGTTGGTCATCCAGCCCAGGCCTGCTGCCTGTTGGGGGAATCATTGGGACAAGAAAAAATAAGTAAATCTGTCATCCCCGCGGCTCCGGAGGCTGAGGCAGGAGGATCGCGGGTTCAAAGCCAGCCTCCGCCAAAGCGAGGCCCTGAGCAGCTCAGGGAGACCCTGTCTCTAAATTAAATGCAAAATAGGGCTGGGGACGGGGCTCAGGAGTTAAGCACCGAGTTCGATCCCTGATACCCCCCCCAAAAAACAAATTGAACAAAATAAATAAAACTAATGTTCTGACTCTGAACCGGCCTCGCTCTCGAGCCTCGATTTCTTCCCAACCGTCTCCCACGCAGCGAGACTCTCAGCTTAATATCACTCCGGTGAACCCAGCTCCTCTGGTCCTGTAGGTGACACTTTCACAGGAGGACAACTGTGACATCTCGACCCCCCCCCCCAATCAGGCCATAAATCAGCCCCTCCCTCGGCTGCTGAGCCCCCCACCCCCCCCCCCCGCCCCCAGGCTCCGGCCACATCAGAAATGCTCCTCCCTCAGGCCCCAGAGACCTGGGCGCGGCAGCCAGTTGGGGACTCAGGTTGGGAGCAGTGGTCACGGTCAACAGAGGCGGGGGGGGGGGGGTCTTCTGGAGCCAGCAGTGGCTACTCACCGGACATGTTGGGAGGCGCGGCCGCCGCGGGCTCCGAGAGAAGCCTGCGCCCTGGCGCGGTGGATGGATCCTCCTGGCCCAGGCCTGCGGGAGGAACCCTGGGTAGCAGCTCCGGCCACAGTCCCCGGACCCCAGGCCCCTGTCACCTGCGCCCCACACTTCCCAGCGCAGGGTCAGCCTCCAGCCTCCACCTGGGCTCCCCACCCCCCCCCGCGACCCGCAGCCCCTGTGCGTCCCAGGGCAGCCTGTGAACCCGGTGTGTCCAGGGCCCCACGCGGGTGTCCTCAGTCGCCTACCCGCGCCCCACACCTCCTTCGAGTGCCGGCATCCTCTGCCGCCAAGGCGGACCCGCGAACGGGGCTCCTTGTCCTCTCCCGGGCCAACCCTGCGCCCTGAGCGCTGCGCTCCCCAAGTCCTCCCACCTCCCCGGGCCTCTAGCCTCCCCCGGGCCTCCCGCGCAGGGCCTCCCGCTGCGGCGCCCAGGCCCCCCCACCCAGACCCTGCGCGCCATCCGCGCTCCCTCTAACTCCCCGGAGCCCGGCCCACCTCCTCCACCGGCGCCTCCCGCTGCCTCCCCGAACCAGCCTCCCCTCTGCTGCCCCCAAGATGCCTGAACCCTGCAGCAGCCCTGCCCCTCCCCGGCCCGCCCAGGACCCGCGCCGCCTTCACCTCCCGCGGGCTCCTGGCGAGGCCGCGCCCCGCTCCCTCCACCCCTCCGGCGTCCCCTACGCTCTCTGGCGGCCTTCGTCCCCGGCCTCCGCTGAGGCCAGGCCATCTCCACGAACCACGCTCCTCTGCTCCCTCCACAGCTCCTGGGCGCTCACCCCGCAGCCTCCTCCCGGGCCCGCGCCCCCTCCCCAGCGCTCTGCCCTCCCGCGCCCCAAGCTCCCGCCGCCCTCGGCAGCCTCCATCCCAGGCCTCCGCGGCTCCCCGGACTCCACGCCCCGCTGCCCCTGCAGTCCCCGCACCTCCGCGGCCCTCGGGCGGCCTGTGCCCCCGCGCCGCCCCGCAGCCCGCGCGGCACGATTGGCCTGTCGCAGGAAGCCCGGCCCCACCTCGGCGCCGCCACTCGCCTCGCCCAGCGGTGTCGCAGCCCCGGCCAGAGAGCCCTCGCGCCGCCTGTCGCCCAGCCTGGGCTGGCTGCCAGGAGACACAAGAGGGGACCTGGCTGCGCTCCACTCCCGAGTGCCGCCTCCCCTCCCCCGGGGGCCGCTCCCCGCCGCCGCAGCCAGCGGTTCCTGGCTCCCGGGTTTGGACATTTAACCTTTACTCAGCCAACCCCTAAGCAAATGTTTGCTGTGGCTTCCCCGGCGCGGGCCCCAGGCCAGCGGGCGGCTCGGCGGAGGCCCGGCTGGGAGGCCCCCTGCCCGGGAGGCGGGATTCCATTCCCCATCTAATTGAATGCGCGCGGGAGAGAAGGGGAAGAAATGAGCGAGCCCGGCTCAGCCGTTGGGTGCACACGTGGGAGGGTGGATGAGAGAGAGAGAGAGAGAGAGAGAGAGAGAGAGAGAGAGAGAGAGAGAGAGAGAGCGAGCGCGCATTCCTGAGCACACGTGAGGACAATGGTGGAGGGAGCCCGGGACTCACGGGAGAGTAAACCCGGCTGGGAAGGCGCCAATGATTGACAGCGTGAACGGATGCGTGCGTGAAGGACCCGCTACGCCCATGAGCCAAGAGCTACGTGCATGGGAGAGCGAAGGGCCAACTGAGTTCGTGCGTGCAGGATGGAGGGAGCAGACTCACGCCTTGGTGCAGGAATCAATGCGGGCATGAGTGAATGGATACGGAGGCGTGCATGCGTGGATGTGTGAATGAACGCACTGCCGAGTCGGCCGCGTGCGTGCGCGAGCCAATGGAACGCAGGAACGACGCATGCGTGAGCCAGCGGACGGCCAAGCGAGTGGGCGCGGGAGCGGTGAGTGTGTGGATGAGCGTGCAGATGAATGAGCCGAGCGTGTCAATCCGCAGGCAGGATGAGCCAGTGCTCGGGAGCGTGCGTGCACCAGCACCGAATGCGTGAAGGAGCGGGAGGAGTGCGTGGGTGTCTGGGGGCTGAGTGGGTGGATGATGAGTGAATCCCATCAGCACGTGCACGGACCTAAGCGGATGGGCTGGGGCATGAAGGAGGCCCTGGGAGAAGGCTGCATCCGCGCGTGGGCTGAGTGAGCCAGTGCAGGAGCGGAGAGTGCATGAGCAGGGGCCCTGATGGATGGATGAATGAATGCGTGTCTCAGCAGGTGAGTGGACGAAGGAGTGAGCACGTGCGCATGAACAGGTGAGTGGAGAGAATGGATGCGCGAGCAGACTTCGCTAAGTGAATGAATGAGATGATGAATGAATGAGTGAGTGAGCGCGTGAACGAGAGTGAATGACCGTGTGAATGAGTGAGTGAGCGCGTGAATGAATGAATGAGCAAGTGAATGAGTGAATGAGCGCGTGAATGAATGAATGAGCAAGTGAAAGAGTGAATGAGCACATATGCGCATGAACAGATGAGTTGAAAGAATGGGTGCACGAGCAGACTCCGCTGAGCGAATGAGCGAATGAATGAATGAATGAATGAACAGATGACTTGAAAGAAACAGTGAATGAGCGGGGGCCTTGAATGAATGAATGCGCGCCTGATCCGGTGAGTGGAACGAATGAGTGAGCACGTGCGCGCATGAACTGTGGCGCTAAATGAATCGTGTGAGCAGATTCCGCCGATGAGTGAGCAGAGGAATGAATGAATGAGCAGGGGAATGAATGAATGAGTGAGCAGGGAATGAATGAACGAGTGAGCAGGGGAATGAACGAATGAGTGAGCAGGGGAATGAATGAATGAATGAGCAGGGGAATGAATGAATGAGTGAGCAGGGGAATGAATGAATGAGTGAGCAGGGGAATGAATGAATGAATGAATAAGCAGGGGAATGAACGAATGAGTGAGCAGGGAATGAACGAATGAGTGAGCAGGGGAATGAACGAATGAGTGAGCAGGGGAATGAGTGAATGAGTGAACAGGGGAATGAATGAATGAGTGAGCAGGGGAATGAATGAATGAATGAATGAGCAGGGGAATGAATGAATGAATGAATGAATAAGCAGGGGAATGAATGAGTGAGCAGGGGAATGAATGAATGAATGAATGAGCAGGGGAATGAATGAATGAATGAATAAGCAGGGGAATGAATGAGTGAGCAGGGGAATGAATGAATGAATGAATGAGCAGGGGAATGAATGAATGAATGAATAAGCAGGGGAATGAATGAGTGAGCAGGGGAATGAATGAATGAGTACGTGTGCACATGTACCGATGAGTTGAACGAATGGGTACAGGAGCAGATTCCAATGAATGAATGAGTGAACAGGCAGGTGAATGAACGCACGAGCGCCCGCACACCTGGACGGACAAGCGGAATGAATAGATGCACGAGCAGATTCTGCGGAGTGAATGAGCGCAGGAGAGACTTGCGCGTGAGCGGATGAGCTGGATGCATGAATGGATGAGCAGAGAACTTGAATGAATGAATGAATGAATGACCACGTGGTTGCGTGAACGGATGGGTTGAAAGACTGCACGACCACTTTCAGCTGAATGAATGAACTGAATCAACCCGGGTCACAAGACCCAAGAGGCTGGCCCTCCTGTAGGCCAGCGGGCCTGGCCGGCCCCAGGGACAGCGCATAGTGGGGCCAAGCCCTTTATTGCATCCAGTTGGGGGAGACGCAGATGGCCACGGGGCCAGGTGGCCCCTCACCATGTGTCCTTGAAGCCTCGGGTTACTGCGGGGACCGGGTTGATGGTTCAGGTGAAGGGCCCTTCATGGGCAGGCCGAGGAGGGGTGCAGGTAGGTGTGGGCCTGAATCCTGTGCATGCACCCGGAGTGCAGCAGCCTCTCTGGGCTCCACACACCAGACACTAGGAGCAGCGGCCTCTTCCCAACAGTCAGACCCAGAACCTTCTCCAGACACTGCCAATGCCCCTAGAGGTGACACCGCACCAGCCACACCCCTCGGGGCTGTGGGGAAACAGTGCCCAGAGGCTGCAGAGGCCTCTGGGTGGGAGGCCACCTGGCTGGATCCCTCTGCCAGGGCCCCGGGGACACAGCCGGTCTCTCCATCCACCTCCGACCCCCCAGAGCTCCTTGGACTTTGTCTTCAGGTGTCTTTGCTGGGAACATGGAAGCTGGACATGTCCATCACACTGAAGGTCAGCCCGGGAGGGAAACGGAAGGCGGGAAACTGGACAGAGGTTGGAGGCGCTGGGTCTGCAACGCAAGCTTCTGTCCATGTGCTGCCGTCCCCTGCGCCACACTCGCTCTCCCGTTTCCTCTCCAAGCAGAGCAAAAGCCTGTTTCGAAATGACATTGTGCCCAGTCAGCAGGGGACAGGCAGCCCCCTCGCTCCTGGGTGAAAGGGCAGGTGCCCCTGGAGACATGTCCTCAGGATGTCCTCACCGCGGAGAGGGTGATGTCACTGGAGAATCCAGGGGACCCTGATCTCACATCAAATGCAAGCCGAGAACAACTCAGATGACAAATGGAAAAGCCATTTTTAAAAAAGGGACCACCTATTTGATTGACAGTATGAGTTTGCCACCCGGAAGAATTAAAAAAAAAAAAAAAAGTAGAGTGTTTGTGACAAATATGCAAATTTCTGTGTGTCAGAGCCGCCACTTTGTATCAATCGTTCATCTGCCCATAAAAGTTGTTCCTAGCAATTGTTGATCTTTAAATTTTTTTCCCCTGAGGATTAACCCCCCCTGAGCCCCCGTCCCCAGCCCTATTTTGCATTTTATTTAGAGACACGGTCTCCCTGAGTTGCTTAGGGCCTCCCTTTGGCTGAGGCTGGCTTTGAACTCGCGATCCTCCTGCCTCAGCCTCCCCAGCCGCTGGGATGTCAGGTGCGGGCCATCAAAAACCCTGAACTTTTTTTTTTTCTTGCTGTTTTCCTGGGCTTTTTTCTTGCTGTTTTCCTGGGCCAAATCGTGCACTGGATTGGTCTTCTGCATGTGAAAGGTTTATTTCTGCAAACAAGCGGAATACAGCGTGCTTTAACTAGTATTGGGTATTTCGATGATAAACGTTTTTCAAAAAATGAAGACCCAATTCTCCCTCTTTGGGATGCTCGACTGGGGGGTGGGGTACCTGGTGTGTTCTCTGATTGACAAGCTCAGAGAGACCGCAGGCTGCCCATGAATGTAGGGAAAAGAGTGAGGAAAAGAGTGGTGGAAATGCACATGAAATCCAGGCTGAAAAACCTCCTCTCACGCGGGTCAGAATGGTGCTCATCAACAAAACCTATAACAACGAAGGGCGGAGGGTGTGGGGCGAGAAAAGAACTCTCTTACGCCATTGGTGGGGGCTGCGAACTACAACAACCACTACGCAACTCAGTAGGGGCGTTCCTCAAAGGGCCAGGCATGGGACCAACAGATGACCCCAGCTGGACCGCTCCTCCGTGTCATCTCGCTGCAATGATCCGCGCACACCCAGGTTCAGAGCAGCACAGTTCACAGCAGCCAAACTATGGAGCCAGCCTGGGGATCCATCAGTGGATGAATGGATAAAGAAAATGTGGTATATATATATATATGCACAGTGGAATATTACTCAGCCATGAAGAAGAATGGCATATGGCATTTGCAGGAAAATGGGTGGAACTAGAGATCATCACGCTGAGTGACACTTACCCAGACGCTGATGGACAAGGGCCCATCAGCGTGGGCCAGGAAGAGGAGGGAAGGGAAGAACTGGGCTGTAATTTTGAGCCAATCATGTTGTATGCGTAGCCCACAGTGAAACACGCTGTTCTGCTTAATTAATATACACCAGTTAAAAAGAAATTGTATTTTAATCATCTAAAATAATTCTTCAGATATATAATCTTAATAATTTAATAATTATTTTAAAACGTTATTATTTTAATAATTTTTATTGTGATTAGTATCATGTTTTGAGAAATCTTTACACGATTTTTAGGATTTTATAAGAGTTTTTAGGCTTCAAAAAACGGAGTTGGCTTGCCATTGGCCAGACCGAGTCACATGATCATGCCTGACTGCAAGGGATTCTGGGAAATGTAGTTCCTCCGTCAGCCCAGGAACCAGGCCCCATTGGTCAAGTTTCGCGGATTTAAAACTATTGAGAAGGAAAAACTGGGCCAAACAGCCTGGATTCTCTACTCTCCAGCGCTGTAGTTTTCCTCTGCGGTTTTGATTTCATGGTGTAGAGTTTCCAGCCATTTCTAAGAAGTGTCCAACGTGTTTATTTATCTTTTTTTCTTTTTTTTTTTTTTTGGAATGGGGTAATTAAAACTCAGAGAGGTTGTGAAACTTATAAAAGTTTGCACAGCTTCGAGAAACCTCCTTGTCCTCCTCCTCCTCCTCCCTCACTGCTCCCTGGTGCCCTGTCCTGAGCTGCTCTCCTCCTCCAGGCCCTGCCGCCATCTTGTTCTGCTCCCCTTGGGCCAGAGCCATGGAGTCGGCCACCAGGGACTGGACCTCGGACACCATGAGCCTCAGACAAACTCTTCCTCCTGTTTTCTTCAGGGTCTTTTGGTGACAGTGATGAAAAAGCTCACTCAAACCCCCCAACCCCGGATTGAGCCCCTGAAACAGTGAGTCCCTAAGAAATCCTTCTGATAAGTTGACTGACGTCGGGTGTTTTCTCACAGTCACAGCGATCTAACATATATCCCAATAGCTTCACCCTCTGGTCCTGGGGCGGGGTTTGATCTTGTCACGGTCTGACCCTATTTTCTATGTTCCTAAGTCCTTGATCCTCACCCCAGAAAGGGACTCGTTAAGGTGACACTTAACACAGGGCAACAAGGTCAAAGCCAAGAGTTTCCTTTGGCATTTATTTATTTGTCGATCGGAGAGTTGGAGGACGTGCTGAGGTTCACACTCAGGGCCCGGTGCCTGCAAAGTGCCCGCCCTGTCCCTGGGCCACCCCCAGCGCCCACCCTTACGTGAAGGAATTAAAAGTGGTTTAGGACAGTCATGGAAAGGGGCAGACGTCCATCAAAAATGTTTAGATTCCGCCTCGGTGTGCGGGTACGAATCTCAGGGTGGTTGCTTTTTTGGTACCAGGGATTGAACTCAAAGGCCCTCGACCCCTGAGCCCCGTCCGCAGCCCTATTTTGTATTTTATTGAGAGACAGGGTCTCCCTGAGACGCTTGGGTGGCTCATGCCTGTGATCCCAGCAGCTCGGGAGGCTGAGGCAGGAGGATGGTGAGTTCAAAGCCAGCCTCCACCAAAGGGAGGCCCTAAGCAATTCAGGGAGACCCTGTCTCCTAATAAAATGCAAAATAGGGCTGGGGACGGGGCTCAGGGGTCGAGGGGCCCCAAGTTCAATCCCTGGTACCAAAAATAAAAGAAAAAAAATGAGAAACGTGATTCTGAGACACAAGGGTTACAAATTTGGGGTCCTTTTTCAAATCGAGGCTATTTCACCCCTCTCTGGAGACCTGCAGCCAAGGTGACAAGGTGAACCCCAGGGACTTGGGGGGGGTCCTCTGTACGAGTTCCAGCCTGCCATGACCTCCAGAATCTTTGGTTCTGATATTTGGGGCAAAGTGTAAAAACTTACGTCATTACAAACCTCTCCTGAATCAAACTGGATCCCAAGGCCATTTTTTTCCCGCGCCCTGTCCCTCAAAGTGTCCCTAAAAATAGAGCGAATGGCTCAGACACTCTTTAGATGTTGAAGGATCTAGGAGGTTCCCCCTCCGTGAATAGACAAAGGTATAAACCAAGGGCGGAGGCTGAAGCTGGAGGACGGCAAGATGGAGGCCAGCCTCCGCCACTCAGTGAGGCCCTAAGCAATTTAACAAGACTCTGTCTCAAAATTTAAAAAAAAAAATAAAAAAAAGGCTGGCAACATAGCTCAGTGGTAAAGCACCCCTGGATTGCATTCCCAGTATAAAAAAAGGAAAGAAGAATTTTCTAGAAAAAAGTCTTGCAAGACCCATTTCCACGAGGTGATTTTAACACCCGGTGACTTTAGATTTTAAAACCTCAAATCCCATTTGGAGGGGACAGACAGGGGACGCAGGGCCCTGGAAATCCCTCCTGCCCCCTTGCAGGGGGCGAAGGGGCAGTGTCAGTAATTAGGGCCGCAGCCTCTGTCCCTGAGACCCCTCTGCGCCCTGGCCTCCGCAGCCGGGCTCAGCCTCCGTGGAGGCCCCCCCCTCCGCCCCGTGAAGGCAGCAGCAGCTGCGGGGTGGAGGCCACAGGCAGAGAATCCTTCTGGAGGCAGCTGGCCTCCTTCCGCAGGTGGGAATGCACTGAAATATAAAAAGAGCTTTTCCGCGGGACAGTCCCCGGCGTCGTGGGGTCCTTGTGGGGACCTCGGGAAGACCTGGGCAGCTTCACACCGTCTCTGGATCTGGAAGGGAAGGGGCCAAAGGTCTCAAGTCGGGGCCGGGGGAGAAGCTGCATCCCTCATCCCAAATGCATTTCGGGGGATTTCAGCGAAAGCTTTTTGAGTTAAAACTGATATTTGTGTGAGCCTCTTTTTTTTTTTTTTAATGTGGTCTCATCAGATCTGAAGCGCGGAGGGTAACTTTCTTCTTTTTTTTTTTCTTATTTTTTAGTACCGGGGATTGACCTCGGGGGGACTCAGACCCCCTGAGCCCCTGTCCCCAGCCCTATTTTGTGTTTTATTGAGAGACAGGGGCTCCCTGAGTGGCTCAGGGACTGTCAGTACCGCGTCTCGGCCAGCAGAGGGCGCGCGAGGCCAGGTTTTAGAGTCCATCACGAACTCCCGGAGGGAGGCCGCCCGCGGAGGCCCAGAGGCCGGGGCAGACCTCCACGTGGGTGGTCTCCCATCTAGACCCCACAGACGCCAGTTAAACATGTGACTGGTCCTTCGCCATCAGCGGCCCTCCCCTACCATGAGAGGGACAAGAGAAGGAACTTACCACTGGCCCGAAAGCAATTCCTCCTCTGGTTGGACTTGAAGTAGCTGACCCCGGCCCCCACCAAGGCGACCACCACCACAGACACGATCGGGGACACGATTCGGGCCACCGTGTTGCCTGCAGGGTAGACAAAGAAAGTCTGCCTGAGGGAAAAAATATTGGTGAGCAGAACCGCGGCTAAAAAGGGCGGGTCGGAGAAGGGCCTGGAGAGGCGCCTGGACGCTGGCCGGGAGACAGACACCCAGGGCCCCGCTCTGCACGGTCCACTCCGGGGTCTGCAGCCCTTGATGGACAGGCTCCGGTTCAGCCGCAGCGCTGTGCCTCAGCACGCTGTCAGGGCTGCCGAAGCCCCGGATGCTCAGCACGGACCCCTGTCCTCCAGGGCACTTGAAACCACCTCTAGGTGACTTAGGGTGGCTGGAATTGACAATTTTCCATCCGTGCTTGGTGGGCTCCATCTGTGGCTGCAGAACCCACAGACACGGGGGGGGGGGACAGGGCAGAAAAGTGTCGCATAACAGAAGCATTGAATTATATGTGAATTATGAGTGTGACATGTGATAATCGACCGTGTAAAATGCAAGACGCAATATACATAATGCACACTCTGCATAAAGAATATATGTCACATAATACATGTAATTATACAGTGTATGTAATTGCATGCTATATATCCTATTATAATATGCAACATATGAAATATGATTAGGTAATATATAACGATCACATAATTATAGTAAACAATATGTAAAATGTATCAAGTCTACATAATCATGTAGCTAATTACATATCATATATAATTCTATCTGAGCGGTGTATTATAGATATATACAATATATTATATATTATATATAACTGTATCTGAGATGTATATTTCATTATCATATCGCATATATGATGTCTATATGATCATGTGTACTATATGATGATTATAGATAATTATCTTATATAATATGTACGATGTATCGTGATGCATGATATCTATAATTTCTCCCACTCGTGCATAGACACACACCTGGATGGATGGGTTTGCACGTACACAAACGTGACTATTAAATGCATTTGCATACGTACTTATGGGTGCATCTATAAGTGTGGGTGTGGGGTGTGTGTGGACAGGGTTTTATTTTATTTTGGGTACTAGGGATTGAACTCGGGGGACACTCGACCCCCGAGCCCCGTCCCCAGCCCTATTTTGCATTTTATTGAGAGACAGGGTCTCCCTGAGCTGCTTAGGGCCTCCCTTGGGCTGAGGCTGGCTTTGACCTCGCCATCCTCCTGCCTCAGCCTCCCGAGCTGCTGGGATGGCAGGCGTGCACCTCGATGCCCAGCTGTGTGTATATTTTTTTTAAAAAAAATCTAGAACATTCCTGCTAAGAGTTGTTTCCAAAACCAGGCTGATTCTCTCCTGAAACAGAAACAACCTCCAAATATAGACGTCCTCCCTTCCGAGAACCGAGGTCGGGGACCTCTGTGTGCATACGGCAGCCACATGTATGTGGCTACAGGAAGAGGAAGGGTGCACGTATGTCACTATGTCACTGTATTGATATTCATCGACACTTATCCCTGTCTCGATCGGTAGGTAGGTAGGTACACATATTGATTGATTGATTGATCCATCGACTGATCAATAGACAGATGGATCGATGAGAAGAAGGGGAAGCTTAGTTTACATTTGGAGTCACCAGCCATGTCCCTGCAGACGGGCTCCAACAGCCCAGCCCAGGTCTGGGTGCGGGAGGTGACGGACATGGATGTCCCGTGTGAGATCCCAGCGGAGGCAGACAGGGGGCGGCCTCAGCTGCAGCCCCAGGTCTACGGGGAGACTCCGTCCCTCAACCAAGAAGGCCAGCGGCCTCCACCCGAGCACCATGGAGCAGGGAGGCCGGGCGGGCCTTAAACCACCACCATCAAATACCGCCATGGTAGCGAACAGTTGGGGGGTTCTTTTGTTACGCAGCAGCATCGCAGCTGACTGATACTCACCGCTTTCCTCTCTGCGCCCCTTAGACGTCATTGCTACCAAGTGGCCCCCACCCACCCACCCACCCCGTGTGGGCTCCCTCTTTCCCGTGAGTCACAGGACCCCAGGGGGTCAGCCTGGGCAGCAGGGGCTTCTCTGCCCTTCTCGGTTCTCTCTGATTTGGGGGACACGAGGTGTCCACACGAGGTGTCCCAGGGTCAGGGGACAGAGATGGCCGAGGCGGTGGGGCTACGATAAGGAATCAAGGGGTTCTCCTGAGATGCCACACCCAGGCACCTGCTTCCCAGTCCGCCTAAGATATGGCCACGCCGACGCTGTGGCCGCTGGGCATGGCCGGTCCCCGCTGTCCTCCCCGGTAGTGGACGGGACAGCCTCGGGGTGGGGCGCGCGGGTCGCGATCATCCTGGGTCTGCGCTCCAGCCGGTTGGGACCAGGTCCCTGGGAAGGCGGGGACCCTGCCCCCTGCTAGTTGACCCTTTGGGCGCAGCGTCCTCTGTCCTTTGCCCTGAGGTGGCCGATGGGGCATTTGAGGGCTTAGCTGGGGCAGAACGACCCTCCCCTCCCCCTGACCCGCAGGTGTCTGTCCCGGGTGCTGTCCCCTGCACAGGCGCCATGAGGACCCTCGGGCCAAGCCCGAGCTGCAAGGCGCCTCAGCCCCGGGCTGTCCCCACCGCTGCTCCCTGTGAATGCCCGTGGGTGGCGCAGCCTGTGGACGGGGCACGTGAAAAATGCAGTCGGGGGGGACAGGGGACCGCCACCGGGGTGGGCACAGCACCCGTCTACACCGCGCCCGCCCACCCGGGTCCGATGAGACGTGGCGGGCTCACCTTGTGGGTTGCCGTAGGTGGACTGTCCGTCTCCACCTGCAAACGGAACAGGACACGGTCACGCGCTCAGCTCCGCCCGCGCGCGTCTGAGACGCTCAGGGCGCAGGCGCGGGGCTGCGGAGGGTTAGCATTGCGCTCGGAAGCGGAGCGCACGGGCCACCGGGGCGAGGTGGCCAGGGCGAGGGCAGGCGCGGGGACTTTGGGGTGGGCAGGGGCCCCGGGTGTGCGACACACAGCGCAGGCACACACACGCGCAGCGAGCTACACCAGTGTGCACGCACACCCACCACGGCACGTGGCACACGCAGACACACAGCATCGCGTGTGTCCGTCCACACACGGGCGCACACATCCGTGCCCGCTGCACCTCCGAGGACAGAACGGCCCTTACACACTCGAAAACACACACAGGCACGCGCACTCACACACCTACACGCACGCACCGTAGTACAGACGACTGCACACGTGCGCACCCCTCAGCTCCACGGTCACACACACGCACACGCAAGAACACACGTGTGCAATTCACGTGCACACCGAGCACTAGAACAGAGTGCATGCACACGCACCTGCGTGCATGCACGCAATCATGCACATTCTGCACAAGCACATTCGCGTGCCCAAACACACGCGTGTGAGCGCAAAGCGTGCTCACAGGTGCACACACACGTGCACCCGAGGGCCTCAAAAGCTCCCCTCAAGATGTTAAGGCCGCGTGCAAAACAGCTCCCGAGCATCGAGGTGCGTGAGCACAGGGATCGCAGACCTGGATGCGTTAGTGGCCCCGCGGGGGGACAGGCGGGCCCCCTCCCACGCCAGGCCGGGGGTTAGTGGGGCGCGAGGACAGCGGCGCCCAGCGCGCCCCTTCCTTTACCATAGGAATTTCCATAACGAGGTTTGGGTCTGTAACCCCCTCTGCCTGCAGGACAGAAAGACCCGAGAGACGCGGGACTGGACCCGGGGACCGCAGGGCGCAGGCCCCACACGGGAGCCCAGCCCTGCCCAAGCCCCCCAAGGACTGGCTCCCGGGCACCCGGGGCCTCCAGGGCCTGAGACCCTCTCCCTCTTCCGGAGGACACAGGCAGCCCCGCCGCCCGGTGAGGAGCCACCCGGCCAGGACCCCGGTAAGCGAACAGCAGCGGAGGCCCCGTCCAGGTGGCTCCGGGGCCTGTTCCCTGTGAGGCTCCAAAGGCCACTGGACCAGTCACAGGGCCAGTCCCCGAGGGCTCCCGGCCAGGTTAGGACACACACGGGCAGGACAGCGCCAGAGCTCACGGCTCCTGCAGCCCCGGAGGATGAAGGCTGGACCAGGGTCCCCGGCTGAGCTCCCTCCAGGGCTCCAGGGGGCTCCTCCTGCCTCTCCAGCTCCTGGGCTCCAGGTGGCCCTGGGCGGGTGGCCCCTCACTACAGTCTCTGCCTCCGTCTCCACGGGCTCCTCCTCTGCGTCTGTGTCCTCTCCTCTGTCTCTGGGGAGGACACGGCCGTTGCATGAGGGCCCCCTGACCCAGGAGGAGCCCATCTCAGGACCCTTCACTAGTGACCTCTGCAGAGACCCTGTTCCCACACCTGGCCCCAGGACCTTGGGACGTGCTGTGTGGACAGACAGGTCTTTGCAGAGGGGATGGAGGTGCCGTGAGGTCCCCAGGGTGGCCCTGACCCAGCAGGACTGGGTCGTTGTAGAGGAGGAGATGAGGACACAGACGCACACAGAGGGACGGCCCCGGGAGGACACAGGGAGAAGACGGCGGCTGCAAGCCCAGGGGAGAGAGAGGCCTCGGGAGGAGCCCGCCCTGCCCACACAGGGTTGTGCCTACATCCACTGATAACACGGCCCACCTCTTGCATTAGTGAAATGCCACAGGCTATTGACATATGAAGTCTGCTTTGGGCCTCCCTTTGGGTGGAGAGTGACGTTAGCAAGCACAGCTCCTCCCAAATGCCGTGTCTCTCTCACGCCCCAAGCTTCCCAGTCTCGTGGGATCCCAGTTACAAGAACCGAGCTCGGGCCAGGCACGGTGGTGCACGCCTGTCATCCCAGCGGCTCTGGAGGCTGAGGCAGGAGGATCACAAGTTGGAGGCCAACCACCCAAGGAATTCCCATGTCACCGCGTGGGCTCCTTCAGGTGACGCTGCATCAGAGTCTCGCTCCCCATTAAACAACGCTGTGGGTGCAGAGCCTGGGTTCCCGGGGGACAGACGGGGTCCTCCCAGCACAGATAGATGCTCAGAGTCCCTGGCCCCAGCCGAGGCGGCCCAGCTGACCGAGGACCCCAGATACCAGGCCCAGGCGGACCCCAAGGGGAACCAGAAATTCCAGCATCTGGGTCCCCGCTGCCCAGCGCCCACATGACGCACCGTCTGTGTGTCCGTAGTCACCATGTCCACCGCTGTATCCACCGCCGCCGCCACCTCCTCCTGTCAGACAGAGAAGGAGGGACTTAGGGACAGCAGGCCGAGCCTGGCTCACGGGCAGTGGTGACCGACGGGTAGGACGGCCAAGGTGATCCCGCCAAAGTGACGTCGTCCACGTGATAAATCTCACGCCAGGACCAGCTGTGGAGACTCCCGGCTTCACCCAACCGTATCTGCCACATTGAAACCACTATGGGTGCATGCTGCTACTGCAGAGAGACTTCCGAGGGACCGGCAGCCCCGGGCCAGAATGACCCGCATCAGAAGCACAGCCCCTCGAGGATCCTGAGTGGGTCTGTGTGGACCGTCCCCTTCCAAACGCAGAGAATTTGCATTAGGAGTTCACCTAGAGACCTACAGAAGGATCTATTTCTGGCCAGGCACGGTGGCACCCGCCTGTCATGCTCGCGGGCTCTGGAGGCTGAGGCAGGAGGCTGGTGAGTTCAAAGCCAGCCTCAGCCATTTAGCAAGGCCCTCAGCCACTGAACGAGACCCTGTCTCTAAATAAAATGTAGAAAAGGGGCTGGGGGTGGGGTAATAAATTGTCCCTTAGGGATTCCATCCCTAGTACAAAAAAAAAACCCTATATATATGTAATTTCTTGATACCTCTTTAGATATACGCATATGTGGGTACACACGTGGAGAAAATGTAGACCTTTGCATAAAGATATTTGTGGATACCTAAAGTCACATCAAGAGATACATGCACGTGACATTAAAGGGTACAAACATATAAATGTGTGCACACGTGTTGTAAAGGTGCATACCTGAGGGTAGACATGCTTTGTATAGGGCCATACAGACATTCGTGCAAATGCACATAAAAAGGTACTCGCAGGGTCAAACAGGCACATATTTGCATATAATTATCATATGCAAATATCACACATATACGTATGAATGTCTATGCAAATACCATGCATATATTTGTGCTGCGCCCCTCCCCTGACTCAGGCAATGGCAAGGCCCTACTTAGGTGGATGGCGCAAGGCGTCCATCCTCTGGAGGAGCGCAGTATGTTTCTGGGAATGGGCTGATTTGTTTTTGTATTCCTTTAATAAGTATAGTTTTGATTTCTCATATGACCATTAAGTATAAAGGAAAAATCATGACTTTCCCAATTAGTGTAACTACTTCTAAAGCATAGATCTGTTTGCTCTAAATGCAATGATTCAGCTGTGGAGTGTAAATTGTTAATGTCTAAAGAAAAACTCCCTGTATTCCTGTCAAGGAAGTTTTTGAGAAATTAAATTAAAATCTAGAGAAGAAAAATTAATGTTAAAAAGATAGATTAGTGCTTTGTACTGGGCAACTTGTTCTTGTTCCTGTGCACAATGGTTTGTGCTCTTACTTCTGTTTGATTAAAAGTAATAACAAGTCAACCCCTTGCCGTAACCATGGCACCGGTTCCAGTCAGTAAGTCAAGAAAGAATAGTCAAGGTATAGGCCAATAGTTTGGGACATTTGTAACTATTATTAAAAGTTAACTAAGCAGAAACTGCTCAAAGCAAAACGCGAACTGAAAGTACAAATGCTTGCTTATGCATAAGCCAAGATACATTCTTCTATTCTAATTGTAGCTAGGTAATATTTTGTTTTGTTTGAATAATGATTCCTGTTTTGTAACCACAAAGTACTGTAAGCCTGCCAAAATGAAAAGTATATATGATCAACTTCACAAGTAAAGATTGGGATCAACACCTTCACTTTGGTGTCTGTGTTGTTTCTCCACCCCCTCTTTCGCCGACTCCTCACCATCCGTTCGTCTCCTGAGACCCCCTGTTGGAGCTGGTCTCCGACATCTGGCGCCCCCTGAACAGGGACGATCGGTAATCCGTAAGTCTGATGCATTCATTTCATTAAGAAGTTTTCGGGTGAGGATAGGATCTTACCTAGGGTACTGCAGACCCCTTAGCAAGGTGCTAAGTAAGTGAAGGGTAAGTAATCAGAGAACTTATTTTGAGAAGTCATGGGCCATAAAGAGTCTAAAGAAAGAGGACTCTTTATTGATATAGCTAAGCATATGCTCCATAAACGGGGCATTTCAGTTTCTTCTAAGCAGTTAAGACATTTTTTTAATTTTATTCAAGAATGCTCTCCTTGGTTCCCTGAGGAAGGAACCTTGAATTTAGAAACATGGAAAAAACTAGGTAAAGAGATGAAGGTTTATTATGATCATCATGGGCCAGAAAAGATTCCTGTAGATGCTTTTGCATTATGGAATGTTTTTAAAGATGCTTTGGATCCGACCCATGAGGCAGTTTGTTTGGCTCGTCAAGTGACTGAGTCTGAACAGACCCCCTTAATTGAGGCTGCTGCTACATCTAGATTTTATAAAACTACATCCCCTCAAAAACAGTCTCAATCTGATAATGAACAAGGGGATGAAGAGGAGGACGAACAACTTTCTCCTCAAGATCAGGAGGACTTAGAGGAGGCTACAGCTCGATATCATATCTCTGATTGGCCACCCAATTTGTTAGTTTCTGTGTCTCCAGAGCCTCCTTAGAGCTTTAAACAAAACTATGGAAACTATGGGAGCTCTGCAACCAGGCCTCCCTTCTCCTGTGGCTATACCAAAAGGACAATATCTTGTAGTTATAGATCTACAGGACTGTTTTTTTACCATTCCTCTTGCAAAACAGGATTGTAAACGTTTTGCTTTTAGTTTACCATCTTCTAATTTACAAAGACCTTTTCAAAGATTTCAATGGAAAGTTTTGCCTCAGGGAATGAAAAATAGCCCCACCTTATGTCAAAAATTTGTTGATGCAGCCTTAGTCTCCACGAGAAATAAGTTTCCATCTGGATACATAATTCATTATATGGATGATATCTTATTAGCTCATGCTGATTATTTGATACTCCAGCAAATGCTTAATTTTATGATTACAAGTTTACAAGACTGGGGATTAAAAATTGCTCCTGATAAAATTCAAACTCAGGCTCCTTTTTCTTACCTTGGAAGATTGATTAATTCCAACAATATAACTTCTCAAAAAATACAGATTAGGGTTGATTCTTTGCATACTTTAAATGATTTTCAAAAACTTCTTGGGGATATTAATTGGATAAGGCCTTACTTAAAATTAACCACTGCTGACCTTAAACCTTTATTTGAAATTTTACAGGGAGATTCAAATCCAAATTCACCTAGACAATTATCTCCTGAGGGAAAGAAGGCTTTATTTAAGGTGGAGAAGGCTATTTCAGATCATTATTTACAACAAATAGACTATAATAAGCCCTGGATGTTAATAATCTTACAGACTTCACACACTCCTACTGGATGCCTATGGCAAGATGATCCTTTAGAATGGATTCATTTGCCTTCTACTCCAAAAAAGATTAATATTTCATACCCCACCCAGGTGTCATCATTAATTTGTAAAGGTAGACTTCGAAGTAGAGAGCTCTTTGGACAAGATCCATCTTCCATTATTATTCCATATAAAAAGGAACAATTAGATTTCTTATTAAATGTTAATGATGAATGGCCTATAGCATTACAGGGATTCTATGGAGAAATATTGTTTCATTTGCCTAACCACCCATTACTACATTTTATGACTAAGGTAAATACTATTTTTCCTAAAAACTTTTCTCATGTGCCCCTCGATCAGGCTTCTCTAATTTTTACAGATGGATCTTCTAATGGAATAGCTGTTACTATTATAGATGACCAAGAGCCAATAGTCCAACAAACAACTGAAACCTCTGCTCAAAGGACGGAATTAATTGCTATTATAACTGCTTTTGAAAAGGTTACACAGCCTTTTAATCTTTATACTGATTCCCAATATATAGTTAATCTCTTTCCAGCCATAGAAACATCTTCTTTGTCCTCTCATTCATCAATTGTTAATATATTACAAAAGTTACAAAAATTAATATTACAGAGATCCTATAAATTTTTTATTGGACATATTAGAGGACATTCTAACTTACCTGGACCTTTAGTGGCAGGAAATGCTAAAGCTGACTTATTAACTAGGACTGTTTATAACGTTATTGAACAAGCTACTAAAGATCATCTATTACATCATCAAAATTCTGCTGCTCTTAGAGCACAGTTTCATATAACTAAAGAACAAGCTAGACAAATTGTTAAACAATGTCAAATCTGTCCTACTCACTTTCCTTCTCCACAGATGGGTGTCAACCCTAGGGGTTTATTACCCAACAAATTGTGGCAGATGGATGTTACTCATATTCAAGAGTTTGGAAAGTTATCTTTTGTTCATGTTTGTGTGGATACTTTCTCACATGTTATTTTTGCTACAGCCCGTACTGGAGAAGCTTATAAGGATATTGCCCAACATCTTTTTGCCTCCTTTGCATATATGGGATTACCTCTTCATATTAAGACAGACAATGCTCCTGCTTATATTTCAAAATCCTTTAAACACCTGTGTCAGACACTTAACATAGTTCATTCCACAGGCATCCCCTATAACCCACAAGGACAAGCCATAGTGGAAAGAGCTCATCAGACCTTAAAATCTCAAATTAATAAATTAAAAGAGGGAGAACTACATTATAGCTCTCCTCATCAAATTCTTCAACATGCTCTATTTGTCATTAACCATTTAAATGTAAATGATTCTAAATTAACTCCAATGCAACGTCATTGGTCTGAGCAAACAGTAACTCAAAAACCTTTAGTTAAATGGAAAGATCTTCTTACTGGACAGTGGAAAGGACCTGATATTCTCTTAACATCGGGGAGAGGATATGCTTGTGTGTTTCCACAGGACGCTACTTCACCTTTGTGGATTCCAGATCGACTCATCAGACATTATGACTCACCCATATCGCAGGCGGAGGTTCCTCCCCAAGCCATACCCAAGGATGCCATTGACCCAGGATGAAGAACTTGCCGAGGACATGACTAATCTTCACCTTCATTCCCCTCGACAGGCACGAACAACACTGACATCAAAATTACCCTCCTGGGGTCAAATCAAACATCTGACCAGTCAGGCACAAAACTTGGTTGTTAGCCAAGGTGCCTCTGCCTCTCCTGAAAAAGTGTTTCTTGCTATGCTAGCACTCTTATCCTGTCAGGTATCACTGATTTCTGCTAATCAATCTTATTGGGCTTATTTTCCTGATCCTCCTCTTTTAAGAGTTACTGATTGGGGAAAACTTAATATTAAGGTGTTTACTGATAATCCTGATTTGTTAGGAGGGATTTCTGATTCCCTTATTCCTCATAAGATGTCCTATAATATTAATTTCAAGGGTTTAATAGAAGAGACTCCTATTTGCTTTGCTACTGATAATAAATTCATCCCTCAAGGATGTATGCCTATTAATTATAGACAATATTTTACTGATTGCCCTCCTGGCTTCCCAAACATGGATAATAAAAAGAGGAGCCTTTGGCTCCTCAAAATGGTTTCTTTAGGATATTATATAGTTAATGAAACCTATGTTAATAAGACATTACCTGAAGCCATTGATCCATGTGAATTAAAGAATAACAAAAAAGATTTTTATTGGAATAATATGATTGATCCTTGGGAAGAGTTTCCTCATTGGTTTCAATGTGGATTTATGCAAAGGGCACAAGTCTTTCAGCCTAAGTCTTCAGATGTTAAGATCTATGATTGGTCTGCTTCTGCCCCTCATTTTGATTATAAAAATTATTTTAAGACTAAGTTTCAAAAATTTAATCATACTGAAGGAATGTATACAAGTTTTCCTATTCATAGATGGTTCTCACCTGGTTGGGTCACTCCCATATTTCAGAGTGAGCTCCCTAATGGAAAGGTTTCATACTTCCCAGATCTCTTTAGATTAATTGCAGCTACTAATATGGTTCTTTTAACCAGACCTGGTAAAACTCCAGAACCTTTCAATATTCGTGCTTGCATTAATGCTCCTCATGCTATTTTAGTAGGTAATAATAATACCTTGACAATTAATCGTAACAATAGTGTTTATTCTATTTCCTGTGATCAATGTATGTTAACTAATTGTATACATGCTAATCTTCCAAAAAACTATACTACTTTTATAATTATACATCAGCCTTCCTATGTAATGATTCCTGTCCTTCTTAATGATGATTGGTATGATGATGAAGGGTCACAAATTCTTAAAAAATTTAATGAATTAATTAGACCTAAGCAATTTGTTGCAACATTAATTTTAGGAATTACAGCATTAATAGGAATTATTACTTCTTTAGCTTTATCTACTACAGCTTTAGTTAAAGAAATTCATACTGCTCATCATGTTAATGATTTATCTCATAATGTTTCATTAGCATTGGCTATTCAAGAAAAAATAGATAAGAAATTGGAGGCCCGAATTAATGCCTTAGAGGAAGCTTTATTATATGTAGGAAACCAGATTCAAAATATAAAAACTCAAATGACAACCAAATGTCATGCTAATTTCAAATGGATCTGTGTTACTCCCTTAAAATATAATCAAACTAAATATGGATGGAATCAAGTACAAACTCATTTATTAGGGATTTGGAATAAAACTGAAATAGGCCCCAATATACAAGATTTACAACAACAAGTAAAATATATAAGTAAGGCTTATTTATCTACTGACTCTACAGCTGACCTTGCTGCAGACTTATACAAAAATGTACAAAAAACTATTTCCAATAGTACTTGGTGGTCATATATGATTAATATTGGTTTTGGCTTTTTATTCATTGTTCTTGTTTGTCTCATTCTTCCAGTCCTCTTCAGACTTGTCTGGAAATCAATCAGAAGCATCTCCGTCCAAATCGAACATCTCAAATTAAAAAATAAAAAAGGGGGAAATGCTGCGCCCCTCCCCTGACTCAGGCAATGGCAAGGCCCTACTTAGGTGGATGGCGCAAGGCGTCCATCCTCTGGAGGAGCACAGTATGTTTCTGGGAATGGGCTGATTTGTTTTTGTATTCCTTTAATAAGTATAGTTTTGATTTCTCATATGACCATTAAGTATAAAGGAAAAATCATGACTTTCCCAATTAGTGTAACTACTTCTAAAGCATAGATCTGTTTGCTCTAAATGCAATGATTCAGCTGTGGAGTGTAAATTGTTAATGTCTAAAGAAAAACTCCCTGTATTCCTGTCAGGGAAGTTTTTGAGAAATTAAATTAAAATCTAGAGAAGAAAAATTAATGTTAAAAAGATAGATTAGTGCTTAGTACTGAGCAACTTGTTCTTGTTCCTGTGCACAATGGTTTGTGCTCTTACTTCTGTTTGATTAAAAGTAATAACAAGTCAACCCCTTGCCGTAACCATGGCACCGGTTCCAGTCAGTAAGTCAAGAAAGAATAGTCAAGGTATAGACCAATAGTTTGGGACATTTGTAACTATTATTAAAAGTTAACTAAGCAGAACAGCTCAAAGCAAAACGCAAACTGAAAGTCCAAATGCTTGCTTATGCATAAGCCAAGATACATTCTTCTATTCTAATTGTAGCTATGTAATATTTTGTTTTGTTTGAATAATGATTCCTGTTTTATAACCACAAAGTGCTGTAAGCCTGCCAAAATGAAAAGTATATATGATCAACTTCACAAGTAAAGATTGGGATCAACACCTTCACTTTGGTGTCTGTGTTGTTTCTCCACCCCCTCTTTCGCCGACTCCTCACCATCCGTTCGTCTCCTGAGACCCCCTGTTGGAGCTGGTCTCCGACATATTTGCATATAAATATCATACGCAAATATCACACATTCGTGTACATATAAATATCATATGCAAACACCATGCCCATATTTACATATAAACATTGTATGCAAATATCATGCATATATTTACATATAAATATCATGTGCGGATATCATGCATATATTTGCATATAAACACTATATGCAAATACCATGCATATATTTGCATATAAATATCGTATGCAAATACCACACATACATGTACATATAAATATCATATGCAAACACCATGCATATATTTACATATAAACACTGTATGCAAATATCATGCATATATTTACATATAAATACCATGTGCGGATATCATGCATATATTTGCATATGGATATTATATGCAAATGTGATGTAAATGTGCATGAGCATATGATAGACACATAAAGGTCCGTACGCATATAAAATGTACGCACAGACAGGATATATGTGTGCATAAGGGCAGCTCTGTGCATGCAGAATGCAGAAAGATTCACAGACCTATACAGAAAGATGGTCTATCTGCACAAAGTTCTATCCATTTGTATACACAGGAAGGTCTACACAGACAGGCATATATTAACCCCCTTCTGTATAGCCACAGGGAGGTCATTTTACCTGAAAATGACCATGATTTTCTTTTCCTTCCGTCCTGGGCACTGCACCCAGGGGAGCTTAACCTCTGAGCCACACCCGCAGCCCTTTGGAGTTTTTATTTTGAGACGGGGTCTCACTGAGTCGCTTAGAGCTTTGCTAAGTTGCTGAGGCCGGCCTCCAACTTGCGGTCTTCCAGCCTCAGCCTCCCGAGTCCCAGGGATGCACCTTGGTGCCTGGCGTGAGCACAGGTCTTGAGAGGTGGATTGGTGCACAAGCCCCCGACGCAGGGATGGACAGACCCTGTTTGTGTCCTGCAGGTGTGACCTGCCTCCTCACGGGCTCTGTCCCCACCCTCCCTCTCTGGGCACACCTGAGGCTCAAAGCGGCTCTGCTCCTACGTACCTGCGGGCGGCCTGGGCCTGGGCGGGTAGCGTCCATCATCGTCGTTGTGATGGTACCCTGTGGGGCAGAGGCACAGCGTGAGGCCCACGTCCCGCCCACACACCCCTGCCGGACCCACAGGACGGGGGCCTTTGTTGGGGACAAGCCCTGTGCACGCAGCAGCTCTTTCCAGGACCCCCAGGGACCCCCCAGACACATCTGCTGGGTGTCCTGTGGGCAGACAGGGACACTGGCCAGCAGCCTGCGGGAACTGTGCTCTGCAACCAGAGGGGCCTGCCTTGCTGTCACCTGGGAGGGCCCGTGCAAGGGTCCTGGGGCCCGTCCTGCTCAGAGTCTCCCATCAGGATGCTGTGCCCCCTCCCTGCCCAGGCGCCACCCTCTCTGTCCTCCCGCCCCTGGTTGGCAGGGCCTCCAATGGCCGATGCAGCCCCCTGACCCTCACCTCGGCCCTGGAGGGGTCTCCAGCCTCAGCCCCTGCTCCCCACGGCCCCAGACCCTTCTCCTCTTTCAGGTCCAAAATGACCTCCCTCTCCCACCCAGCAAGCCCAAGCCGGACCAGCTGTATAGACCATCGGCCCCCAACACTGGGCTGAATGAACCTTTCTTCTTTATAAAGGCAGCCAGCCTGGGCTATTTCGTTATAGTAACAGAGACTATAACAGAAGGGTTCAGAAACAGGAGATGCTCCCGTTGAGAACCAGGAGGAAGGTCGCTCTTACTCCTTTGTTTGTTCAGTGCATACATTAATAAAAAGCCACTATATGCCACCACTTGACACGGGCAAAGCCAGACGGACCTATATGTCATGCAATCCCCGGGTGCTGGCCAGCAACCCAAGTAGCCCGCTGTGAAACTCTTCCAGAGGGGAATTCACCAAGGAGCGCTGCTGCGTGTGGAGTTTCAAGTGCTCCCGGATCAGTCGCCTCCGGAATCGGAACGGGACTCAAGGTCCTTACCTCCTCCGCTGTTATCGGAGCTCCCAGGCTGTGGGCGAGGCTGGGGTTTCGGCCTTGGGTAGATATCTGCAGGAAGAGAGCGCGGGGATTTCAGGGAAAGTGTGACACGCTCACCCCAGGACCTTTGCACACCACCAGCTGCCCACCCCAGGACCTTTGCATGGGGTGTTCTTTCGGTGGAAATCTCTCTGCCTGATGCCTCTGTGGCTCTGGCTGCGGTCAAGGACCTCTGGACACACCCTCTTGGATACCGGCCACGGGGGGCTGCAAATTAACCGTCCAGCTCTGCACGCTAGATTCAAACCCCGGAACGGGAGCCAGGGAGCCGCCGCCTTCCTGTGCGCGGAGGCAGGAATGGGAACATCCAGCTCTGAGTCACACAGGGCCACACCCGAGCTGGGACCTCGGCCAAGCCCTCGGGCTGGTGAGTCACTCGGGGAGGGGAAGGGCCAGCGTCCAGACCCCGTGGCTCTGACGGGTCCTGCGCAGGGAGAGCCCCAGGGCAAGTGGCCAGAGCTGGGAAGGAGAAGAACCGGCCCCGGGTGTTAGGAAAGGACCCGAACTTACTGCCTCCGCTGTCGGGGTTTGCAGGCTGGGGGCCGTGAGGGGGCCTGGGCTTGGGGTAGATATCTGTGGGAACAAGGGTGCAGGCTTAGAAGACCCCCCAAATCCTTCTATGACCCTTCTGCAGGACACACACCTCAGGCCGGGTGCCAAGGCCCACGCCTGTCTTCCCAGGGGCTCGGGAGGCTGAGGCAGGAGGATGGCACGTTGGAGGCCAGCCTCAGCCATTTAGCGCGAGGCTCTAAGCAACTCAGGAGCAGCCCACCGCCCGGCCCTGACCCTGCTTCCTGGTTTCTTGCCCTGTTTTCTTTGCCTTGAGGACGGTTCCCAAGTCCCCAGACACAGTCCACTCAGAGTCCCTTCACGGGTCTCTCCTTCTCTCTCCTCCGTGAATTTATTTAATTTAAAATTTTTTTTTGTGTTTCTGAGATGGAGCTCAGCCCAGGGATCCCCTCCTCCAGCTGCACCCCACCTGCTGCGGTCACCACCCAGTGAGTCCATCCAAGTGGATTAATCCACTATGAGTCTACACCCAGTGAGTCCATCCAAGTGGATTAATCCACTTATTAGTCTACACCCAGTGAGTCCATCCAAGTGGATTAATCCACTTATTAGTCTACACCCAGTGAGTCCATCCAAGTGGATTAATCCACTTCTGGGTCACGCCTGTCCCCATCTAACAGTCCTGCCTGGGGCTCCAAGTTCGGGTGACACTCGCCCTCTTTTCCGTATTTCTTTACACAGTTGTTGGGCATGTCCCGCTACCGTCCAGATAGGCGACGTCCCCAAAGGTCACGGGTGAGATCAAGCCGGAAGGTTCAGAGGTGACATGACCACCTTACAGAGGTGTAGACTCATAGTGGATTAATCCACTTGGATGGACTCACTGGGTGTAGACTCATAGTGGATTAATCCACTTGGATGGGCTCACTGGGTGTAGACTCATAGTGGATTAATCCACTTGGATGGGCTCACTGGGTGGTGACTGCAGCAGGCGGGGTGTGGCTGGAGGAGGAGGTCCCTGGTCTCGTTGGTCAGTCCCCTACATCATTTTGGTCCTCGACATACGCCCTCTGGGGCCCAAGGCAGGTGTCCCCAACTGTCGCTGGCTGAGTGACACAGTGGCGCCCAGGATTATTTGGCATCGTCCTTTTTGACTGGCTCTCTGAGCTGCTCAGGAGCTGGATGGACCAGGACACGCACTGTCCCCAGGGCGGGAACCAGCCCTGTGTCCCCAAAGCGCGCCAAAGAGAACGCGATGCATCCGCCAATTGTCATTGAGACCGACCTGAGCGGCTCGCTACCGCCCCCAGTGGTCGGCTCAGGAACTGCAGGGCGGGCGGGCAATGGTGACCCTTTTTTGGCGGGTTGAGGTGGGGGGGGTACCAGGGACTGAACCCAGGGGCACTCGACCCCTGAGCCCCGTCCCCAGCCCTATTTTGCATTTTATTTAGAGACAGGGTCTCCCTGAGCTGCTTAGGGCCTCGCTTTGGCGGAGGCTGGCTTTGAACTCGCCATCCTCCTGCCTCAGCCTCCCGAGCTTCTAGTCACCCACTTCCCATCTCTTTGGATTTCTCAATTCTGGTCATTTTTATATAAACAGGATCCTGGGCTCTGTGCCCTTTGGGGTCTGGCCTTTGTCACCGAGAAGCTGATGTTCATGTTGTAGCTGGTGTCGCGGCTTCATCCCTTTGCATGGCTCAGTAATATTCCAGGGTGCATGGGCCACCTTGTTCCTTTTTCATGGCCTAGTCATATTCCACAGCGTGGATGGGCCAGATCGTGTGCATGCATTCATTGTTTGATGGACCCCATGCCCACCTTTTGGCTTTACCGAATCGTGCTTCTACGTACATGGCCTGCAGGGTTCTCGACACCTGATATCATCCATTTCTAAAATCCTAACCCTCCTAGTGAACACGATGGAGCTTCTCACGGTGGCTTTTTTGATTTGCATTTGCCCGGTGACCTGCATTTGCTTGTGACGTCTACGGACCAGTCCCCCGACACCCTACAACAGCCCTACAAAGCGTCCACACCCCTCGCTGCCAAAGCCTCCAGCCCAGGGTGCGGCCCCTCCCCCGTGACGCCCGGCCACTCACCTGAGCCTGGCTTCGGGGTCGGTTCTGCGAACAAAGAGAGAAGACAGGGTCAGTGAGCCTCCAAGAGTCACCGGCTGCTCGGACAAAGGGCGTCCACGTCCCCGTTCAAAAGAAACCACGAGGAGAAACTGCAAAGCCGTGAGGAATGGGGACTGTCCACCAGCTGCCCAGGGGCTGTGTCGGTGCCCACAGACGGCCTGCAGGCACGACAGCACCCAGGACGGGAGCCGCGAGCCTTGGCACGGCAGGTCTTCATTGTTCACGCTGCAAACATCAGCTGAGTGCCCACTAGTACCAGAAGAGGTGCCGGTCCCTCTGGGCACCCAGATCACCCCACGGTGCACACGGGAACATCCAGAGGTCAGAATTCTTGGATGCGGGTATCAGGTAGGGAGTGCTCAAGGTGCAACCTTGCTCTGTGACTCAGGTGTGGGCGCAGGTGGGCGTGTGGGGGCAGCAGGGGGTTGGAGTCTTCACAGAGCAGACAAGATTGGACACACATCCCGGGTGTCCAGTGGCCAGAGTCCTTCCAAGGACCCGAGTGTCTACTGGAAGTTCCATCGGAAAAGCTGTCTGGCATTCCCTTGGTGGGAAGTGGCTGGAGAACGGGAATGGGGGGGGGGTAGTATGCCCAGTCCTCCTTCCCAGAGCCCCCCATAATCTACTTCCTGTCTGTAAAGACGCTATGGGTTAGGTGGAGATGACCCCCCAAATCTCCTGTGTTTCAGTGGTGTTATGAGCTTCAAAGTGGATTAATCCACTTGGATGGACTCATTGGGTGGTGACTGCAGCAGGTGGGGGGTGGCTGGAGGAGGGGGTCCCTGGGCTGTGCCTTTGGGGTCTCTGTCCTGTCCCTGGTGAGCAGAGCTCTCTCTGCTCCCTGGTGTAGACTAATAGTGGATTAATCCACTTGGATGGACTCACTGGGTGTAGACTAATAGTGGATTAATCCACTTGGATGGACTCACTGGGTGTAGACTAATAGTGGATTAATCCACTTGGATGGACTCACTGGGTGTAGACTGAAAGTGGATTAATCCACTTGGATGGACTCCCTGGGTGGTGACTGCAGCAGGTGGGGTGTGGCTGGAGGAAGGGGTCCCTGGGCTGTGCCTTTGGGGTCTCTGTCCTGTCCCTGGTGGGCAGAGCTCTCTCTGCTCCCTGGTGCCCTGTCCTGAGCTGCTCTCCTCCTCCAGGCCCTGCCGCCATCTTGTTCTGCTCCCCTTGGGCCAGAGCCGTGGAGTCGGCCACCAGGGACTGGACCTCGGACACCGTGAGCCCCAAATAAATTTTTCCTCTTCTAAGCTGGGGACGGGGCTCAGGGGTCGAGTGCCTGGCCAAAGTCCCCCGCGTATCCCTGGACCCCAGGCTCCGATCTAGCAAGACAAGGGTCGGAACCGATGGCCAAAGTGGACCTCTGCAGAGAGACTTCTAGAAGGGCACCTGTGGGTCTCCCGAGGAGGCTGGCCTCCCTGGAGAGAACGCGAACCTCAGCCCCAGGGATTCCAGCTGACCCCAGAGCCCTGGCCCAGCGGGGACCAGGCCAAGCCCCACTGAGAACACGGGCACTTACCTGGGTCATCCAGGGCGTCCGCCAGGTCAAAGTCTCCCTGAGCTGTTGGGAGCAGAGAGGGCACAAGTCACATGGGGAAGCAAAAGGTGACAGATGACAACTGCAGGGTCCCCTGTGCTCCTGCCTGCATGGCCCGCCGGTCCCTCTGGGCACCAAGATCACCCCACCGTGCGGCACGCTGTAGGATCTGACTCCCTGGAGCTCAGGGGTCCTCCTGAGCCCCAATCTCTGTGGGTCGTGGTATCGGAGGGGGCCCTGCAGCCACCCTCCAGGACACCTAAGGGTGACCGTGTAAGGAATGACGGTGGGTGGTGAGGGACACGGTGTCCAGTCCTGTTGGTGGCATTTCAAGAATCCCAGCCTCCCGTCCGCCCCAGGACCTTGGCATCACTACCATGCCTATTTCCCAGGTGAGAAACCCGGGAGCGCCAGGAGGTGAAGGGCAGGGCAGAGGCTGAGTCTGCGCTTAGACTCGGGCCCAGTCACCAAGTCCCAACGGAGGCGGGGCCTGGGGAAACCCCAGGAGCCGGCCGGATACTGGGTGTCCCCAGCCACCAGTCGTCCCCACTCCCCGGGGTGCCCTGCTACAGGGAAAGGTCAGCGGCTCTTCCCAGCCTCTCAGGGGCCTCGTGACGGAGCCACGGCCCTCCTCGGTGCTCCCAAGGCCACACCCAGTGTCTCACAGAGCCAAAGCCTCTGCCTTATGGCCCTCTGTGGAGGCTGGCCTCTCTGAAAGGCTGTTTCCCAACCGCACTGCGGTGGAGGCTGGGTCTTATCAGAGAATCCAGGAGGGCAGGGCTGGAGACTGTCCCCAGATATCACCAGCCCGCAGCAGGGGCCGGTTTGCCCACGGAGGTGACTTCCAGAGGCTCCCCTCCTGCACCCCTTCTCTGTCCCTTCTTCTCTTCTCTTTATTGGGGAGGGGTATTGGGGACTGACCTCAGGGGTACTGGACCCCCGACCCCCCTCCCCAGCCCTATTTTGCATTTTATTGAGAGACAGGGTCTCCCTGAGCTGCTTAGGGCCTCCCATGGCTGAGGCTGGTTTTGAACTCACTATCCTCCCGCCTCAGCCTCCTGAGGCCCTTCCCATATCCCATGGCCTCCTCCAACTCCGACAAGCAGCCAGGGGATCCGTGGGCCAGTAGGATGTGGGAGGGGCCCCGGAGGAGGCCGAGCAAACAGGTTTTGCCTGGTTTTGAGAGTCGCTTTCCAGGTGTGACTCACGCACACGCGGGGAGGGCGTGGGTGTCGCCCGGGCCTCCCGGTTGAGCCTCCCAAAACCCAGGCGTGGCGACCGCCTCTGTCCTGCGAGATGGACGGGAATCTGCCCTGCGATGGGGGCGGGGAGCCCAGCCAAGGGTCCCCGGGAGGGGGGGGGCGCTCAGGGCGCGGCCAGCCGGGGCGGTGGACATCGCGCGGGCATCTTGCTCTCTGGAGGCCACGGACATCAGAACTCGTGTCTCTGACTTGCTTTCTGGTGGCTTGAGCTGGGTGGCCTCTGAATCCAACCCTGCTGTGTTCTGGGACCCCTAGCCCCACCCCCCCAGGAGTTGGGGACAGCAGCCTGCTGTGCTGTCCTCTGGTTTCAGGCTGGTCCTCGGCGGCCGGTCCCCGGGGAAAGGCCGGTGGAGACTCGCCCCTGCGCGCAGAGCGCAGCATTTTTGCAATAGAGTCCCCGGGCCCCGCGCATGCGCACAGAGAGAAGTCGTGCGGCGGATCCTGCAGGGGGCGCTGCGAATGCAGCTGCAGACATCCCCCGGCCTCGTCCTGCAACCAGACCCCGGCCCAGGCCGCATTGGGTGCAAAAGCATGCAACCTGCAAAGACCCTCGGATCCTGACCTCTGTGCACACCCGCCGCCGGTTACCCGTGCACACAGCCAGCAGCCCGGACCCCGCGGCTCGGCTCCACCCAGAGGAGAGATCAGGCCCCGCGCGGGGCTTGGAAATAAAGGGGGAAAAAAAAAGAAATAATAATATATGTATTTTTTTTAAAGGGTTTCCAAAGCCCTGGCCGGGCGCAGCACCAATTCCAGCAGAAATTTGCACACGAAGCGGCGCGGAATTGAATGCAAGTCTACCGAGGCCACCGGATGGCAAACACAGCTGGCTCCTCTATTGTGTGGTGCAAACCAGCGTCACCTCATCTGCAAAACCTCTGCCTTCCCTAGTGACGGTTGGTGGGGGCCCTCCACCCCTGAGCCCCCTCCGCAGCCCTATTTTTGCATTTTAATCAGAGACAGAGTCTCCCCCGAGCTGCTGAGGGCCTTGCTTAATTGCTAAGGCTGGCCTCCAAATTGTGAGCCTCCTGCCTCAGCCTCCGGAGCCGCCGACATTGCATTACATTACACGGCACTCCTCACGATTTAAAAAAAAAAAATTTTTTTCCTATAAAGAGGATTTTTAGCGATTTCTCGGAAAGCGGTTGCACAATGGCTTTCTGAGTCTCTGGATCTTGAGGAACTCCCTGGAGCCCTTGCCCAGCACGTGGGAACCCCGGGGGGTGGATTCTGAGCTCTGCAGACACAAAAAGAAACAAAGTAACCAACAAGGAAAGGCCGCTGTGCCCTGCGCAGCCGCCCGCCCTCCCTGCATTTCTGTCCAGTGTCTGAGCACCTCAAACTCCACGGGTCTCCCAGGCTCCCTGCAGAATCAGCTCACCGTCTGTCTACTTTGCAGGGACTGTCACCAGAGACCCCCCCACCACAGCCACCGCATTGCACGGAGACCACCGCAGCCCCAGGCAGAGAACAGTTCTGCAAACACACCCGCCCGGTACGGACTGCCCTGCCTCCTCCTCCACCCTCGCAGCCCACAATTAGTGTTTCAGTAGGCATTATGCACCTCATGCATACACCACCCACCTGCCGTGGTGGAGCCTGGGGACGTCCCCAGCACCGCAACCAGGCTGTTCACACTGCCAGCCTCCAACCTACGAGGCTCAACAACCTTCTCTTCTTAATAAAATACCCGGCCTCAGGTATTCCGTGCTGTCCACGGAAAATGGACGAAGGAATACGGGAAGCACTCGGAGAACTCATGTCACCCTTCCCGCCACCAGAAAGACCCTTTTCAAGGGCAAACGAACAAGGCCCTGGAAATATTCGTTTATGCACCTGTCATACGCCCAGTCAGCCGACGTCCCCATCCATTTCCAACGAAGATAAAGCAAGTGACTTCCAATGATTGTTGGTGGCCACCTCTGGACCTCCTACAAGTGGACCGTGACCCCCCAAACGGAAGCAAGAACGTCTAGATTTCAAAGTCCTATAGTCTCAGGCCAAATGCACCGGGAGGTGACATCTACAGGTGGCATCGCGGTGTGTGTCTCCTTTGAGGTTTCTGGGCCCTGGACAGCAGAACCAGCCCTGGGCATCTCCTCCGCCCATTCACAACCAGCTAGTGACACCCTGTCTTCAAACAGGACAGACAAGAAAGGCCAGCGTAGACCCGTCTGGAGGGAGCCTGTCCCTTCCTGACCCACGATTCTGCCTCTCCCAATCCCCTCTGTCCATCATGCCCTGGAGGACCCTCGGGGGTCCCACGGACCTTCTCCATGCGGTTCCACCCTACAGTTGCCAGGTCCCTGCGCAACCCCATGCCCCATCCCAGAGCCTGGGAGGCGGGCGGAGCGTCTGGGCGGTTCTTTAGTAAACTTTGGCGTCAACTCTTTGCAGGACTCGGACCTGCGGGAACCCAGGCTCCCGGGGGCGCCCCGTGCTCACCTGGGGCGCGCGGCAGCAGACACAGGAGCAGCAAGAGGCCGGGCAGCCGCCGCCGGGTCTCCATGGCTGGCTGAGGTCCCCTGGAGCGTCCGTCCCACGTCGCAGCTGGTCTCCTCCGGCCGCCCCGCCCTGCCCTGTTGACGCCGCTGTCCCCGCCTGGGCGGGCAGCGAGCGCTGTGTCCAAGTGGAAAATAGGAAACCAGACGCGCGCGCGCGCTGCGCTGCGCTCCCCGTGCCAGGAACACCCGACTGCGCCCGAGCCCGGATTCCACGGAGCCCGGGACGAGTGCTCACACGCTCGCCCAGGGCCAGCTGCTCCCAACCGTCCCAGCCAATGGCACCAGCGCAGGCCCTGGGACGACCTGGGCGGGGCCAGGTGCCAATCATTCAGCATCCGCGGCTCCTGGACGCACCTGCTTAGCCACAGGGACTCGTGCACCCTGGAGCGCGCAGGTGCTTGGCTGAGACCCCTCTTGATGGAGGGGATGGATGGGTCACTGGGGGGTGTGATTCTGATACCTAAAAATTAAACACTGCTGGGTGCAGAGGTGCACTGCACGCCTGTCATCCCAGTGGCTCGGGAGGCTGAGGCAGGAGGATCACAAGTTGGAGGCCAGCCTCAGCAACTTAGTGAGGTGCTAGACAACGCCGTGAGACCCTGTCTCAAAATAAAATATTAAAAAATAAATAAATTTTAAAAGGCTGGGGATGTGGCTTCGTGGTTAAGCACCCCTGGGTTCAATCCCTGGAACCAAAATGAATTAAAGAGTAAAGACTAGGCAAGAAAATTTCAAAAAGACTAACGGGATGTGTTTAGTTCCATCAGATATTAAAAGAGTTAATCTGCGATAATTAAAAATCATGTAGTTTTATCTCCTTTCTCGATGAAATGATCCGTGAGGGCAGAGAAATCGTAGCAAAATCTTTGCCCCAGTGCAGTGGCTGAAGTCTGCTGCATTTCGAATCTGTAAAGGAGAAAATGGATTGTTCACTAAATGGTTTAGTGTGTATGAAATTATCCTATAAGGAGGGGAAAAAAATCACACTTGGTACATAGGAATCTCTTCTCTCCACTCAATATAAAGAGTGGGATCAAGAAAATAGCCTTTAAAGATTTAAAAGACTCAGAGTTAAGTAAAAAAAAAAAAAATAACATCTGCTAATCCATGTTGCAACCCAAGGGTGCTATCTTTAATATGTAAAGAGTTCCTACAAATCAATAAGAAAAGAAACGGATGGCGTACACAAATGAACAAAGGGATTATTGGGTTTCCAAGAACGGTGTGTACATTGCTTTTTTTTTTACACCCAACCTCCTTCCTAAGACACATGTGGAAATGTGAGCCAGTTGATTTGATCTTGTTTTCCACCGAAGCCCTGGTGGAACTTTCATTCGAAAGTTCTCGGATCTGCCAGGAAAGCATTTGAGGTATTGCAAATCTGCTGCGTGTCTGCGGAACGATTTGGCAATGGGCGTAGACAGGCTGCAGAACCCTTTTAGCCTCACAAAGGCTGTCCTTCATGACAACGTGCCCACTGAAACGGGGTCCCCGTCATGTACTTCCAGAGGCATTCGCGGTTGTAGGTGCTCAGTGGGACATTCTTGGCGACAGCTTAATGTCATTGCAACCAAAGTTCTGACTGTTGGAAAGAATGACAGGGACCGTCTCTCTGCTCACCAACAGCCTCTGGTATGTAGAAAAAGTTCTGTGCAGGGCACAGAGGAGCATCTGGATGCAGGGGGTATCTGGGTACAGGGGAGTACCTGGGTGCAGAACAGCATCTGGGTACAGAGGAGTATCTGGATGCAAGGGAGTCTCAGGATGCAGGGGAGTATCTGGATGCTGGGGAGTATCTGGATAGAGTAGTATCTGGGTGCAGGGTAGTATCAGGGTACAGAGGAGTGTCTGAATGTGAGGGGTATCTGGGTGTGGGGGAGTATCTGGATGCTGAGGAGTATCTGGGTGCAGGAGAGTATCTGAGTGCAGGGGAGTATCTGGATGGAGGGGAATATCTGGATAAAGAGGAGCATCTGGGTTCAGGGAAGCATCTGGGTGCAGAGGAGCATCTGGGTGCAGGGTAGTATCAGGGTACAGAGGAGTATCTGGATGTGGGGAGTATCTGGATGCTGAGGAGTATCTAGGTGCAGGAGAGCATCTGGATGCAGTGGAGTATCTGGATGCAGAGATCATATGGGTGCAGGGGAGTATCTGGATGTAGGGGAATATCTGGGTGCAAGTGATTATCTGGGCTCAAGGAAGTATCTTGCTGCAGGGGAGCATCTGGGCATAGGCGAGTATCTGGGTACAGGGGATTATTGAGGTGCAGGGGAGTATCTGAATGCAGGGGAGTATCAGGATGCAGAGGAGCATCTGGGTGCAGGGGAGCAACTGGGTGCAGGGGTGCATCGGGGCATAAGTGAGTATCTGGGTGCAGGGGAGTATCTGGGTGCAGGGGAGCATCTGGGTGCAGGGGAGTACCGGGGTGCAGAGGTCCATCAGGACTGACGGGTCATAAATCCGAGCGGTGGTGGCAAAGACGGACAGAAAGGTTCAAATGCCGAGAGGCTGGGCCACGTGACAGCTCCCCCGCCCCTGAGGAAGGGGCTCCTAGGCCCCTCCCTGGGGAAGGGTGCCCGTGGGGGAGGGGCAGAGCCCTTACCCGTGGGGACCGGCCGTCCGCGCCCCCAAATGCAGGCGGTTCCTGAGCAAAGGCCTAGGACCCAGGAGGACGGCCCACCCGCGCTCCCCCACATCAGGGGACAGTGCGCTGTCCACGCGGGTGTCGGACCGGCCACCAGGGCTGTGGGCGGGGAGCTGCCCAGCGCGCAGCGGCTGCTGAGGCCCTGCCGGGGGGACAGCGAGGCCCTCCCCACGGGGCTGCCTTCTCTGGGCGGCCAGCCAGGGCTCTCGTTCACTGCCCCGGGCCGCTGGCCACCCCGAGTGGACAGGCTCGTGTTCTGGTGGAGAAGCCGGAAGCCGAGGCTGACCGGCTGCAGCTGGAGTCCACCGGAGCCCGTCCCTGGGGGCCTGGGCGTGGGCAGCGGCCCCAGGTGAGGAGCTGCTGCCCCCCCCACACCACGGGGGAAAGTCGGCTGTCACCGCAGGGAAGGGACCGTTTCCAGTGACCGCGGCTCCCCCAGGAGGACACTCCCGGACACCACGGGAGGAGCTGCTGCCCCGTGTTCAACCAGACCCCAGTCCACGGGGCCCACCCTGGTCCAGGCTCCAGAAATGGTGAGCAATGGAACACGCACGTTCCACCCACAGGACACACGCCGCACGGGGGGGGGGGACATCTGGGGGCCGGGGAGTATCTGGACAGGAAAGGATCCCAGTGCGGAGGAGGGTCTGGATGCGGGGAGCACCTGGGAGCAGAGGAGTATCTGGGTGCAGAAGTGTCCCGGCGCACAAGGAGCATCTGCACCAAGGCAGAGCCTCTGTTTAGAGGAGCATCTGAAGGGAGGGGAGCACCTGGGTGCCAGGGCCGACCTACATTCAGAGAAGTAGCTGGGTGCTGGGGAGTATCTGTCTGCCTGGCCTGATGCGGGTGCAGGGAAGTATCTGGCTACAGGGAAGTATCTGGTTGCCTGGGAGTATCTGGCTGCAGGGGAGTATCTGAGTGCGTGTGAGCGCACGGGAGTATCTGGCGTCTTGGGAGTATCTGCTGCGGAGCATGCGCGTCCAGGGAACTGTCTGCATCTGGGTGCCGGGGAGCATCCGTGCTCTGTAGAAGAGGAGGCCCCGCCCACGCCCCGCCCACAGGCCCCGCCCACAGCCCCCGCTGGAACCCACCGAGGCAAACCCGGGCGCAGAAAGCGCTTGGTTTCCAATTTTGTTTTATTAATTGGAAAAAAAAAATCCTAAAAAATCAAAACAAAAGAAAACAGCTGGATATCCCTAAGGCATCGGAGGGACGCGAGGACACTGGGGTCAGCCCCACTCGGGAGGCCTCAGGCGTCGCCTGGGTCCAGGTACTGGGCATCGGCCCAGGGCTTGCGCATCCAGGCATCTGTCCGGGCTGGTGTCGGACCCCAGGTTCTGGGTCCTGGTGGGCCTTTCCCATCCCCGGGAGCCCCGGGGTCAAGGTGACACAAGTCCCCGCGGGTTCGTCCCGCTGGTCACCGGGGGTGCTGGTCACCTCAGGTCTGGGACAAGGAGTCCTTCAGTGGAGACAGGGCGGCGGCTCCCCGAGCGCGCGGTGGCCTCCGCGCTGACAGCTGGTCTTGCAAAGTGTCGCTGGGCAGGTGTCACTCAGCGACCGACCTAGGACTGGGCTCTTCCCGCCCAGCGGCCTCTACTTCTCCAAAAGCGTGCGCTGCACTGGGTGGACAGAGGACAGGGCGTCACTCCCCAGTGCCCGGGGCACGTGGGGACATGCTTCCTAGAGGACCCAGGAGGCCCGGGCACCTCAATCCAACACACATAGTAAAAGTCACTCCGTGAGCCCCACAGGTGACGGATGGGACCCCCAGGAAAGGGACACCAGGGGTGCTTGACCACTAAAGCCCTGTCCCCAGCCCTTTTTACTTTTTAATTTTGAGACGGGGTCTCGCTGAGTTGCTTAGCACCTGAGTGGCTGAGGCTGGCCTCCAACTTGCCGTCCTCCTGCCTCAGCCTCCCGAGAGGCTAGGATTACAGGGGTGCACCCCCGCGACACCCAGCCAAGTTCTCCTTCTTAGACTTGGAAGCCGGCCTCCCTACCCGCCCTTCCTTACCTGGTGGCTCTGCGTTGGTGCCCGCTCGGTTCTCCAAGTCCACTTCTCCTTGTCCCGCTGCAAAGAATCAAACAAACACACGCACAGCTCAGTGGAGCAGGGAACGCACTGCTCAAGATGCACAAATCACAGCCGGGGGTGGGGGTGCGGGGGGACGGGGTGGATGCCAGTGTCTGCTGCACCCCCCGGCTTCGTTTCTCAGTCCTAAGAACCTGCAGGAATGAGTGGTGGGCACGGAACCCCCACTTCAAGGCTCAGAAGCGACCGCTGGGCTTGGAACTCTCGCAGCCTGCAGAAGGGGGACTTTTCGTCCCTGCTAGTACCCCAAGGGCCATCCTTGGGCTAAAAGCTGCCCCTGCCCCTGTACCCACCTGCCCCAGAATGCAAACCACCAAAACCAGCTCCGGTACCGGACACGGTGGCCACCGCCTGTCATCCCAGCAGCTCGGGAGGCTGAGGCAGGAGGATGGTCCATTGGAGGCCAGCCTCAACAACTTAGCTTAGAGCTAACCTAAGCCCTAAGGGGCTGGGGATGGGGCTCGATCCCGTGGAACTTCAAAGTCGCGCGCCCCATGTCACCCCCTACCCCCTCGCCCTTCTCTTCCAACGCGCATCTAAAGGCCAACAGAGCTCCAAGTCCACACGAGGGTCACGGATTAAATGCGTTTATTTGTTCTCTGCACCGTCACCAAAGGACACGTTTACACGCCACACGGAGGGGGCTCACCCCCCCCCAGGTCACCCCACCCGAGCCCTCCGTGTCCCCTGATCACAGAATCTGAACGCACGGCCGCGCCCTGCCGTGGTTCAAATACCGTCGTGCCTCAAGGTGTGCGGTGCGGGTTGCAATCACGGCGACAGAAAGATGGACGCCCTAAAGGGACCCTAAGATCTGCAAACTGCACCCCCACCCAGCCTCTAAGTGACACCCACAGTGAAGAAGCCCACGTGCTTGAGACCAGAGAGCGAGCGAGCCCAAGGTGTACGCAAGGCGCGCGCTTGAGGGAGGTGCGCAGGTGGTGACCAGAGAGGGTGCTTGCGCTGCGGACAGGGGACCCAGCGGGTTGGCCCTTAACTACTGCGAACTGCGAAAGCCTGGGAGCCCAGGTCAGCATGCCACCGAGTACCAGCGGCCGGTCACTCCGCGGTACTGACAAGTGGCGTTTGCGGGGACTTGAGCCTGTGCGCCTGCGCGCCTGCGCGGACTGGCTTCAGGGGATCCGAACCGAGGATGCTTTGGACACATGTGTCCTTCCAAACAGCAAAAGGGCCATCCAGGCGGCCACCCTGGGGCGGTGATCAGAACCACAGTCGGTCTGTCCACCACCTGCGGTGCCCTTTTTGGACAACGCAGGACAGGACTCTGGGGAGCGGTGTCTGCAGACCCAGCGCGGAAGGAATCCTGGGCCGAGAAGTTCCCCTGCGCTGAGTGACACTGAGTGGCGAGGTCCCCAGGAGCAGGGGGACCCCGCCCCAGGGCTCTCCCTGCACAGTAGAGCGGCGGAGGGGTCCTCGCCCTGCTGACCCGCTGCAGAGGACCCTCGGGGGCAGGGCGACACGGCGCGCCCCGTTCTCTCTGTGGCGTTCCAAAGGGACACCATCCCTTCCCGTCCCTCCCCGCGCACTGGGTGCGCGCCGTGTGGCCCGAGCTCCGTGCACCGAGAAGGCCCAGAAATGGAGAATTTAAGGTACAGAAATCTGCGGAGGGGACCCCGCGGGGAGGAGAGAGGCGCGCTAGCTGGGGAGGGGACCCGGGCGCACAGAGGGGGAGGCGGCTCGCTAGGCCAGGCTGCGTCCTAGGAGCGGCACAAGGGTCCTCAGGGCGCTCTGGACTGGACAGGGTGCTCTGCTCCTCCCTAGGTCTTGGAGGCATCTGAAATGGGGGGGGGACCAAAAAGAAAGAAAAAAATAATAATGATAAAAAAAAAAAGGAGACGTTTAAGAGGTCAGCAGTGGGCAGGAGCCGGGTGGACAGAGCGCAGCCAGGCGGCGTTAGAGGACCAGGCAGGAGGCAGGAGAGTGAGCGCAGCCCTGCTCCGCGCAGCGTCCAGCTGTCCATCAGGGACACAGGCCCAGCCCGAAGCGCCTCCCTGAGCATGGATTAGGCTCCGCGTGGTTGTGCGCCCCCCATGCGGACCTCGAAGCTGACCCGGTGCCAGGGGACAAGCAGCAGAGACAGACCCTGCAAGCGTCAGGCAGGTGGCCGGGTGACTTCACAGTGAGCCTCCCCTCCTCCCTTCCGTGGTGGACTCGGTTTGCCCCAACCCCCTTCCCGGCCACCCCAGGTCATTTCTCTACCTCTTTCTGTCCCTAAAACCACGGCTACCTGAGTCACGCCTTGCAAGCTCACTTGAAAATTCAGGGGCGAAAACGGAATCGTGCACGACCCAGAAAAAGGTGGAGGCTCCTGAGGGAGGCCCGAGGCGTCCCCAGAAACCGAAGGTCACGTTCTCCCCGCGTCGCCACGGGGCTCCCTGGCTAGGGCGCATCCTTCCTGAGCAAGCCACCTGCGTCCCCCCCTCCCGCTGCATGTCAGACCCCGACTTGGGAAAATGGAGCTAAAAGGGAAATTGTAAAATCCACGTGGGCAGAACTCCTGGCCGTTGGAGGTCCCTGCGACTTTGGGGAGACCCAGGCCGGGCGAGGGTTTGGGTTCTCCCTGGAATTCTAGATCCTTGGTGGCATCTCCTTGATCGTGGGCCCAGATTCCCGACTTGGAGCAAATCCTGGGCCTCACTCAGGGACTTTTAAGCACCAGGTCCCAACCCCCATGACGCACCATGGAGTCCCCAAGACCTCGGTCCCCAAGGCGCCCAGAGTCCCGATTCTCCATCCAATTTTGCACCCCATCCAAGAGCCTCACTGGTGAGTTGGTTTCACCAAATCGGGCGGGAGGGACTCTCCATGTGGAGGGTCGGATGCCTCTGGGTGCAGAAAGCAAGATGGCGGCGCCGGAGCAGTTAGCAACCTGTGCACATGTGCCATGTCGGGGCAGCAGGGCCTGATGGCAGACCCAGGGAGACCCAGCCTGGCACCCGCGCGGTGAGCCGGCAAGAGCGCTGCTGCGTGTGCTTTTGCGAGGAGGCCCGGGGCGCGGCCAGGAGGGCACCTACCGTTTTCTTTGAAGCACAGCTTCTTCTTCTGGTAGGCGATGAAGCTGGAGATGGCGCCGGCCACGGCCACCACTACGGCTCCCACGATGCCGGGGACCACGCCCTCGGAGTTACCTGCACAGAGGAAGAAACAGACGTCACCGTGACGGAGAGGGACACGCGGATGGCAGTGGAAGCCCAGGACAGCCGCCCGAGGAGATCCATCTAAACACGGCAAAGAGGACGGGCCCAGGAAGCTCGGGAGGCTGAGGCAGGAGGATCGCGAGTTCAAAGCCAGCCTCCGCCAAAGGGAGGCCGTAAGCAGCTCAGGGAGACCCCGTCTCTCAATAAAATGCAAAATAGGGATGGGGACGGGGTTCAGGGGTGGAGGGACCCTGAGGCTCAATCCCGGGTACCAAACCCACCCAAAAAATCTGTCACTTAGTTCCTAAAATTGCAAAGTGGCCACGCAGCCGAGCGGCCAGCCGAGCTGTGGCCCGTGATTGACACGGAGGGACGGGGCTCTGCCCAGGTCTTCAGGGCGATCGATTGTGCAAACACTACGACTTCAAGCACTGTGTCCCCGGCGTCCCTTGTCCCCAGAGGAGAGGGGAAGGGAGAGGGCGGCCGTTCAAGGTACATACTGTCTTGTCCCTCGTTCCTGGGATTGCCGCCGTCAGAGCCACCGCCGTGTCCTGCAAGAGAAGAGTGTTGACCGAGGGCAGCCCGCTCCCGTCTCCCCCGCACCTGGAAGGTCCCCCGGAGGTCCCCTGTGTCAACGGCTCGGTCCCCATGTGGGGCTCGGAGACGGAGGACGAGCCTGCAGGGGGGTCTTTCCGCGCGTTCGAGAGTGACCTGGCAGAGAAGCTCGGGGACACTCTGCAGGGCCGGTGGCCGCGGGGGGGTGGCGGCAGAAAGGACAGCTCACCTTCACCTCCCGAAGTCCCGTCTAGGAGGTCACTGTCGGAAAAGCCACCTGGGGAGAGAGGGGGAGAGTCAGCGGGTCCTCGGGGTGGAGGGGGCCGTCCCGGTGCGGAGGCAGGAGGACGGCCAGTTGGAGGCCAGCCTCCGCCCGTCTCCAAAGGAAACAGAAAAAGGCCTGAAAACTGCTGATCCCGGCCCAAAGCGTCCTTTGGGGCAAGGACGGTCCCCACGACCCTCAGTCCAGCCACGCCCCATGACCCCGAGTCCAGCCGAGGGACAGGGGGGACTCACCAGAGGAGCCGGGCTGGTTGGGCCTGGGCTTGGGCTCATTGGGCGACGCTGGGGCGTCTGCAACAGAGTTAGAGCAGCGAGAAGTGAAGGGAAGGGACCTTCGTCGGCTTCCCCCGGGGTCACCCAGCCGCTGGACAGCACAGCTGGACCTCGCCCCGGAGGGGACACTTATCCCATGGTCACCTGGCAGTTGCCATCCACCCCCTGGTGACGATGCTACTCACTGAGCACTTTCAACAGAGGGCAAAGGTCACGTGGGAGACCATGTGAGTGAAATGAGTGGGTTGTGAGACGTGTAGACCAATAAGTGGATTAATCCACTTGGATGAACTCACTGGGTGAAGACTAATAAGTGGACTAATCCACTTGGAAGGACTCACTGGGTGAAGACTAATAAGTGGATTAATCCACTTGGATGGACTCACTGGGTATAGACTAATAAGTGGATTAATCCACTTGGATGGACTCACTGGGTGTAGACTCATAGTGGATTAATCCACTTGGATGGACTCACTGGGTGTAGACTCATAGTGGATTAATCCACTTGGATGGACTCACTGGGTGTAGACTAATAGTGGATTAATCCACTTGGATGGACTCACTGGGTGTAGACTCATAGTGGATTAATCCACTTGGATGGACTCACTGGGTGGTGGCTGCAGCAGGTGGGGTGTGGCTGGAGGAGGGGGTCCCTGGGCTGTGCCTTTGGGTTCTCTGTCCTGTCCCTGGTGAGCAGAGCTCTCTCTGCTCCCTGGTGCCCTGTTCTGAGCTGCTCTCCTCCTCTAGGCCCTGCCGCCATATTGTGAAATGATTGGGTTGTAAGAGGTGTAGACTAATAGTGGATTAATCCACTTGAGTGGACTCACTGGGTGTAGACTCACAGTGGATTAATCCGCTTGGATGGACTCACTGGGTGTAGACTCATAGTGGATTAATCCACTTGGATGGACTCACTGGGTGGTGACTAATAGTGGATTAATCCACTTGGATGGACTCACTGGGTGGTGGCTGCAGCAGGTGGGGTGTTGCTGGAGGAGGGGGTCCCTGGGCTGTGCCTTGGGGGTCTCTGTCCTGTCCCTGGTGGGCAGAGCTCTCTCTGCTCCCTGGTGCCCTGTCCTGAGCTGCTCTCCTCCTCCAGGCCCTGCCGCCATCTTGTTCTGCTCCCCTTGGGCCAGAGCCACGGAGTCGGCCACCAGGGACTGGACCTCGGACACCAGCACCAACTGCCACACCGCTCACGGCGGCAGGGATCAAAGAACACGAGTCGGGTTCCTGACGCCCCTCGCTGCTTTCTGGCAGGAAATGCGCGCGTGGGCACCTCCACGACCCTGGCTGCAGCAGGTCACTCACCGTGTCCACCACCGCCACCGCCGAGGGCGTCCTCGAGATTAAAGCCGTTCCCTAGAAACGGGGACAGGGGGTTAATTCCAAAGTTCTCGGGGCGCGATGCTGGCACGGACAGACGGTCACCCGGGGGTGGAGCAGAAGCAGCGGGTTATTAGCAAAGCTGAGCCTCGAGCGCGCGTGCAGCAGGGGACACTGGGGACCCTGGGGTAGCTCCCCTTTACCTTGCACACGGGGTGTTCCACCGTGTCGCTGGGCAACAAAGTTGCAACTGACTCACGCTGTCCATTTGCAACAAAGTTGCAACTTTCGCGGGTTCATTTGCAACAAAGTTGCGACTGCGTTTTGCGCAGTGCGCGTCCTGAGCTGCGGGGAGCCGTCCGGTGGCTTTTTCTGGGTCCTGGGGCAGCCCTGACCACACTCCCCGCTTGGTGCATGGACCTTTCTCCGGGTCCAAGCGCCTCATCCCGCCTTAACCGCGTCTATTTGCGGGACCTCAGGACGCACGAGGCCGTCCTTCTCGCAGACACGGCCTCCAGGAGCGCGGAGCTGGACCCCAGGACCGACGGGGCGCAGGAGGGAGACCCCCCCACAGCAGAGAAACCTCAACCCTCCTGCGGGTCTCGAGTGCCTCCCTTTGCAGAGTCGAGGCCCGCCCCTCCAGGAAGGCCCCACCCCGGTGCCCACCTTGCCAGGGCTTGGGGACGATCTTTGTCACGGGCCCCGGGGCTTCGAGCGCGGCCAAGCTTAGGTCAGCGGAGGGCGAGCAGCAGCTGCTCAGTGCGCGAGGGCTCCCCGCCGCGCCACCTTCAGAAGCAAGCGAGCAGCTAAGGCAGAGCGGCCTCCGCAGCGAGGCCAGCCAGGGGCGGGCAGCGGCCATCCCATCCGCTAAGATTCCAACCACACTCTGGGGCCCAGTGATGCCCGTTAAGGAATAGACGGGCAGAGGCCACGGGTCCCAAAGTTGGGCCTGGACATGGGAATGAAATGGCCCACGGCGGTCACCGCAGCGGCTCGGGAGGCCGAGGCAGGAGGATCGCGGGTTCCAAGCCAGCCTCCGCCAAAGCGAGGCCCTGAGCAGCTCAGGGAGACCCTGTCTCTCAATAAAGTGCTAAATAGGGCTGGGGAGGGGGCTCAGGGGTCGGGTGTCCCCGAGGTCAATCCCTGGTTGTCACCACCCTGAGTGACTCATGTCCCCTGGTGGCTCCGGGAGCTGTGTCCTGCTGTTAGTTAGGGACCGGGAAGCGAGCGTTTCCTGTTTCTTCTTTGCACAGCGAGGACTCTGCCTCCTTACCGTCATCGCTGGGCTTTTTGGGAGCCTTTGTTGGCTTCTGGTCATTGTCCCCTAAGAAACAAAAATAACTTGAGGTACTAGACGGAGGCAGGGAGGCCCGCTCCGCGTCCCACCCCGTGCACACGTGGAACACGGCTGGCTGCACAGCACGGTCCCGCCGGGCTGTCCCTTTCCTCCGGAGACACAGATGCCCCCGGAAACCACAAAAAGAGGAAGCTGACCAGCAAGACCGAGAGTGGACGCCCGAGATCAGAGGAGAAGGCGGGGAGGGACCCGGTGCCCCTTTACTCCTCGGGAATCCCGCTTCCTCCTCAGGGACCTGCACCCAAGCGGCCTCCGCTAGGAACCCAGGCTGGGCCCGGCGCGGTGGCTCCCAGCTCGGATCCCTGCAGCTCGGGAGGCTGAGGCAGGAGGATGGACAGTTGGAGGCCAGCCTCAGCCACTCAGCCAGGCTCTAAGCCAATTAGCATGGGACTGAGCGACTTCTAGAAGGTGTCTGCAGAGGGACTCAGTGAAGGGTCCTGAGATGGGCTCCTCCTGGGTCAGGGGGCCCTCGTGCCATGGCCGTGTCCTCCCCAGGTCACCATCTCCACTGAATGACCCCAGCGGCCACCACGGTGGACCCTGCTGGACCTGTGTGCACTGTCCCCTTCCCGAGGGGCTCACACCGTCAAGGCCGTAAGGGACACACTGTGTGCAGAGTTAAAAAAGTAAAAATAAAAAACCAGGCTCTACTCACCGAGGGCGTCGGACAGGTCGAAATCTGAGAGGAAAAGGAAGGGGATCCAGGTTAGAAACCGCGGAAATTACGCCCGACGCGGTGGCCGCGCCTGCCGTCCCAGCAGCTGGGGAGGCTGAGGCAGGAGGATGGTGAGGTCAAAGCCAGCCTCCGCCAAAGCGAGGCCGTAAGCAGCTCAGGGAGACCCTGTCCCTCAATAAAATGCAAAATAGGGCTGGGGACGGGGCTCGGGGGTCCAGTTTGTGGACGGTGGATGGGGCCAGGGGCAGAGGTCCACCAGGGGCAGAGGTCTGGACACCCCCGATTTCCTCAGAGGCTGCAGAGCTCCCAGACGTGGAAGAGGACATTTGGACACTTGGAATCCCCTCCAGGTGTCCCGAGATGGGACACATTGTTGCCACCGGCCTCCCCGAGGTCCAAACCAGCTCTGCAGCTAATCCTCGGTCCGGCTCCCCAAATCTCCTCCCCCCAACCACCTGGGCACTTCCTGTTTCTTGTGAGATCAACACTTTGGATTCCGTGTCAGAGGCAGAACAGGTTCCCCTCGTCTTTCTGAGCCTGGCTCCTTTCAGGGCACACACATCGTCCCCTGGGGCCACCAGGCTGTCACGGAGGACAGGAGGAATCTGCCTTTTTCGTGGTTGCATACTATGCCACATTTCCCCCGGGGGGCTCATCCTAGGCTGTCCCCATTTTTCTGAGCTGCTGGGAAGGACAGGGCCATGATGGTGAGGGCGCAGACGGCTGGGTCACGTAGATCGTGTCATCTTACACCAGGCGGAGGGGGGGAGGGGGCACAAAGTGACACTCAGACCGTCCAAAGAAAGCCTCCAACTTCCTCTCCTTCCCACACACAGAGCCCCGTCCTCCCTTCCGCTCCTCCTGGGTGCGCACAAAACCCCAGGTGACCCATACCCAGATCTGCTGCCCAAACACCCCACCAGGGACATTAGCAAGAAAGAGCAGGTGGCCAGTCCGGAGGGGGCCCCCAGATGCGCGGGGAAGCCGACCGCCGCTCGGGATCCTCCCTGGGTTTGCAGAGAGGCTGCCTCCGCCCCGCCCCGCCCCGCCCCGCGCAACCAGCCTCCAGATGTGCAGGGGACCGGCCGATGAGTCACCAGGGCGCGTCCCAGCAGCGGCCGAGCCCCGCCCTTCCTCGGCTCCGCGGCCTGGAAACTCCGAAAACAAGCCGCAGCGGCGCGCACGGGCCTCCCTCCCGGCCTCCCTGCCTCCCGCAGGCGCGCAGGGGTGGAGCTCCGCAGGTGCAAACGCGGCGGCCCGAAGGCGCACCCAAGGGCAGCCCGGCAGAGGCCAAGGGCCCCTGGAGGACTTGCAAACCAGCTGGGTCGACCTACGCCGAGCTTAGGCGCCGCCTGTATGCGGTGCCTTTTGCAGATCAGCTCAGGGACCCGCCTTCCAGGCCCGGCGACAGTGTAACCCCGCGGCGGCCCCCCGTCCTCTGTCACTGTGAGACATTGTCCCCCACAGTTGGGAGGGGGACAGTCCCTTCCTGAGCAGACGGTGGCTCAGGGACCGTGTCGGGATTCTCCATGACAGTGACAGCCCACTTGAGGGTGCGGGAGGGACCCAGGCGGAGGTGACAGGCGCAGAGACGGACCTGGCCGTCCCTTGGGACTCTGCACCGCGGGGCGGGTCACCACCGAAGGGAACTGTCCTTCTCTGGGGAGGAACCCGGGGGCGCTTCTCCGGGGAGCCACACCCCCAGGGTCTCGCTGAGTTGGGTGGAGTCTTGCTAAATGGCTGAGGCTGGCCTCCCAACTCTCCATCCTCCTGCCTGAGCCTCCAGAGCCGCTGGGATAACCCGGCAAAGGATCAAGGGATGGATGGGTGGAAGGAGGAGCCGGCAGGAGTGGAACGGGCTGCTTCCAGTCCTGAGCTCCGGCAAAGGGCCATATCCTAAAAGATAGGCATCAAGGAGGGGATGCAGGCCAAGGAGACTAAAACCCCGTGCACTTGGTGCACCCAGACAGACCGGATCCCTGCGCAATTCCCTACGTGACCTCAACCCAGTGAGGAATCTGGGGACAGGGCCCTGGACACTCGGGGGGGGGGGGGGGTGGAGAAAAAGCAGAATGCCCAGATGTGGATCTAGGGAAGTTCCCTCTGTGATCACACTCGCAGTCTAGTTCTCCTCCACCATTTCCACTCCCCGCTTATCTCCAGCTCCTCATCTTGCTGGACACGGAGATGAACCCAGGCAGAGGCTCTGACCCGCACACATCTCTGGCTGGAAGCCGGACACTGGGCGGGCGGGGGCCCCTGGCTGTCCGTCACTCTGTCTGAGGGAGCTAGCTCGGTGCAGAGGGACCGACAGGACCTGCAATCTTGGGGCGCTTCTCAGCGCACAGAGGTGTCCCCTGGAGAAGTGACGCCCGCGAGCGGGGGGCGGCCAGCTGCGGTTTCCAGGGCACCCGCTGGTGCGGCTCGGGGGAAGGAAAACAGGAAACAGGAAGTTGTAGAGGCGGGGTAGAGGCCCAGCCTCACCAGGGAGGCTGGCACCCGCCCAAACCAACGGCCCAGCACCAACAGGAAGCCCCCAGAGAGAAGCGGCCATGTGCAGAGGGTGCCGTTATCACCCCGATGCCGTCACCGTCCTTGGTCACCATCCTCCCTCCAGGACAAGGGCACACACAAGAAGGCCAGAGCGTACAGCTGTCCCTGAGGTGGGGACACTCTGCCACCGTGAAGGCCACCTCCACCATGCTCCGCCTGCCACCACGCTCTCACAAGGTGACGACGACCATGTGATCAACGGCTTGGGCCAGGCGCGGTGGCTCCTGCCTGTCATCCCGGTGGCTCGGGAGGCTGAGGCGGGAGGATCACGAGTTGGAGGCCAGCCTCAGCAACTCAAAGAGGCTCTGAGCAGCTCAGGGAGACCCTGTCTCTAAATAAAACATAAAAAGGGCTGGGGACGGGGCTCGGTGGCTAAGCACCCCCAGATTCAACGGCCGGTACCACCCCCCCCCAAAAAATGAATAAAATAAAATTTAAAAAAATAATTTAAAAAAATCTAAAAATGATAAAAATAAAGGCGCCGGGGTGTGGCTCCGTACTGACCGGTCCCCAGTACAAAAAAAAAAAAAAAAATAGAATGAAATGAAATAGACCCTTAGGTCACCCAGACGGACGGACAGATTCCAGGGGGGAAAATGTCCGTCTGTCTGGATTTTGGGCCTTTCTTTTGCCGAACGTGTAAATAGGTTTGAAAACCTGGTGGGAGTCAGGGGCGAGGTCCCCAGCCCGGCCAGGGGCTGACGGCTTCTGGGTTAAAGAATCCAGCGTCCCCCTGAGAGGCTCCGGGCGCCTCTGGCTACCCCGCGAGAGGAGGGTCTGCGAGTGTGCGGAGAGCAGGGTCCCCATGTCCTGGTGCCAGGGGACATGGAGAGCCCAGCAGGACCCAGGTGACCTCCCTGACTGCCCCTCGCTGGACAGTGCCCCCCGCTGGACAGGCGTCCAGTTAGCTCTGCACGTCCCCGGCCCTGTTTTGCATTTTATTTCGGCACAGGGCCTCCCTGAGTGGCTCAGGGCCTCGCTTTGGCGGAGGCTGGCCTTGAACGCGCCATCCTCCTGCCTCAGCCTCCCGATCTCTGGGTGGCCGACTGCTTCCAGGTACAGAGGGACGCTTCGTGGATGGACAGGTGCACAGCCGGCCACCTCAGATCTAAGGCACTGCTGAGCTCAAGGAGATGCACCAGGACCCAAGGTTCCCGCTCCGGTGCCACCTGGGAGCCAGAGCCCACCCTGCAGGGACTTCGCGCCCTCCTGGCTGCAGATGCCCACAATGGACCCTCAGCGTCCAGGGGTCCCCTGCCTCAGGAGGACAATTCCTCCTCCACTAGCCGCTGCCCCTGGAGACGCCAAGCCCTGGGCCTGGGTCTTCCCACTTCTCCAAAATCCCCTGTCCCTGTGGAAGGCTCGGCCACTGTCACCGTGACATTCAAAGCCACGGTTTGGGTGACCATTCCTGGTTCCTGGGCGCCGCCCACATGCCTGGGGAATGTCCAGCTCTCCCCGCGTCCCCAAACCGGGAACATGGAGCAGAGTTCTCAGCAGCAAGCCTTAGGACCCGTCTGGAGCCAAGATTGTTTGCAAAACCCCCCTGAAAACCAAGCCCGAGGGTCACTCTCGGGAACAATCTGGTCCCCATCCCGCCCACCCCAAGAGGATCTGATGGGAAAGAGGGGATCAGGAGCGGGAAGAGGAGGTGGAGTCCTCTGCCCCACCCTGCGGCCACCCCATCACGGAAACCATCCACATCCACAGCCTCGGGGTTGGTAGGGCCTGTGAGCACCACTGAGGCACTTCCAAGCCGACACGCTGAAACGCCTCATTTGGGACTCCAACATGACGAGGCCGCCCCCTCTCCACCGTACCCCTCCAAAAAGGTGCCATCGCCCCCCAATTCTGTAGCAACAGCATGTCAGGAACAAGTTAGGGATGGGTAGGACCGGCGAGCTGTGAACTCGTTTTTCCCCACCAGGAGGCAGCCTGCGCTCGTGCTTGGCCGCGGTGCATTCCAAAAGCGGGTTCAAATTGTCCCTAAAAACCGAGTGCCTGGTGTCCCATCCCCCTCCCCCCAGGTCTAGGCTGAGCTGCCGGCTGGGGGCGTTCTGCATAGAAACTTGAAGGCCCCATCCCGGCTGCTGCGCGCTTCTCATTCCTGAACCGAACCGGCGCCCAGATACCGGCAGCCGGCGCGCGCACTCAGGGACCCAGCGGTGCCCTGCGTGTGGTGACAGTGACTCACACCACCCGCGCCCTGAAGCCTTTCCGTTTTGCAAAGAGGTTTGGGCAGGGATGGGGGGAAGAAAGGGCCAGGGGGTCCCGGGGTTTCTGCTTCTCTGGCTCCTTTCCCTGCGTGTCCCGAGTGACAAGCCCCTGTCCATCTGGTAAGAGCGCCTCGTTGTCCCCGCGTCGCTTCTCCACCAGGCGTGACCCGCGGCCAGCGCTCGCCCTGCACTTTCTCTGCCCACCTCGCCCTGCCCCTCCTCCCAGGCCCCAGCTCCGGGAGCCGATTCCAAATTTAGGCCCGGGCGCAGGGCGTGGCTGGGGACGTCGCTCGCACACAAAGGCCCAGGTCCCCGAGGCCCCCCGTGCGCGTGGGCGAGAGGTGGCGACCCAAGTGGCCGGGGGACAGCGGGCACCGGGCTGCGGACCGTAAGCAGGTCGCCCGGGTTGGGAAGCGGAGGGGGACGGTCGCCGGATGTCCCCGCCCGGGGCCCCCTGCAAACTTTGAAAAAGTTGGAGACGCCCGAAAAGACACGCTGACATTTCGCGCCTGGAAGCGATCCGAGCTGGCCCCGGGGACACAGCTGGACGCGCGGGCCTGCTCCTGGAGGCGTGGGCCACCCGCTGGCCGCCCGCCAGGGCTCCGGGCGCGCACCGAGGCCCCGCCGCGCGCTGCGTCTCCCGCGATGCCGTGCGCCCCCCGCGCCCCCCGGGCCCGGTGGCGGTCACTCACCCTGCGCCTGCAGCTCGGCGCCCAGCAGGAGGAGCAGCAGCAGCCCGGCCAGGGCGGCCCGACGCGCCATGGTGCGCGCGGAGCCGCGGGGGACAGTCCGGCGAGTGGGGCGCGCGGGCGGCGGCCCAGAGATCCCGGGCCCAGGCGGGGCCGGAGGAGGGGCGCCGCGCTGTCCCCGCCCCGCGCCCGCCCCGGCCACCTCCCACTCCGCGCCCTGGCCCCGGGACCGCGGCAAACCCTGGAGGGGACCCCGCGGGGCGAGTCCCGTGCGCTCCCAGGGGGTCGCCGGCCCCCGCCAAGCCCCTCGTGTCTGCAAACTGCACCGCGGGGCTCCCCACGCGCCCCCCAGGGAGGACCTCGCGCTCGGTCTGTCCCGGGAGAGGGCAGCCCCTGGTCCCCCGCGGCCTCCCCGGGCAGCTCTGACTCGTGGCGGAGGGAAGTCCCGGGGTGGGGGAGGGGCCGCGGGACCAGGCGTACGGTTGCTCCAGCTGCGCACCGGCAAGGATTTCCCTGAAAGAGGCCTCAGCTCTGGCAGCTTCCGGGAGCAGGCGCCTAGGGGCGAGGAGAGCTGGGGGTGGGGACTGTCAATCACTGGGCGGGGGGGATGGGCAGGAAATGCCACCCCCACCCTGTTCCCAGGTCCCTGGAGGCCCGTCCTGTGGTGGGCTCTGAATCTAAAGGCCCTGATCCCAGGCCAGAGGTGTCCCCGGTCCCCACTAAGTCCATGTTGTGTTCTAGGTTAGGTTAACGCCTTTGCCTCCGCGCTGTGACACTCCACTACCCTGCGTGACAGACCCCTGAGTCACCGACTCTCCACCCTGAGTCACTCACTACCTCCCCTCTGGCCAGTCCAGGTCCTTGTCTAGCCACAGGCTGTGTCTGGGCCCCCTCCGGCCTGTGTGGGAACACCTGTCATCTGCGGCCTGCCGCACCCTGGCCAGCTGGGTGACACTCACAGGGCCACAGGGCCACAGGGCCTGGCCCTGCACCCCAGGGCCTCCACCCAGGGCCTCCACATGCTGCGGCGGCGTAACCTCACAAGAGGTTACAAATCTGTTTACAAACCTGGCCCTGCACACCTGCACCAGAGGAGAGAGAGTTTATCTTTTTATTGTCCCCTAATTGCCCTGCCACCTGACCCTGGTTGGGAGTCACAAGAAGAAAGCTGACATTTGTCGGTTGAAACAGGAAGTCTTACAGCTCACCTGAGTTGATTGCACAGCCACAGCCCCTTCTCCCAGGTTTTTCTTCTGCCCTCTTCCCCTCCTGCAGAGCCCTCACCCTCTGCCCAGTGACAGATTTTTCCAGGTTGCACACTTGGGGACAATGGAGGGGTACGATTTTTCCCTATGAGGCCAGGGAATGTTGGAGCTGTTGCAGCCATTTTGGAGCCACGAGGCCAATCAGCCTGAGATGCAAATGAAAGAAACCCAGGGGACTCCAGGCTGGTGGCCAATTCCAAAGACTCATTTGTGCCCCCTTTATCACCATGAGGTGTTCTGTTTTCCTTCAGCGCTGGCTCAGAATTACAATTTCCATTAGGTGTTGTGGGCATTTTGAAATGTCTAAAGTTCTCATCTCCAGAATGAAAATTCGATTAATGGGTGGGGGGGGGTGTGTGTGGGAGGGGATCCTTTGAATTGGATTCCACCCCCAAGGATCCAAATGTGTCAATCATCAGGTACAAGTCTTCAAGGGCCCCGCAGTGGGTACTGCGCCTACCTCTGGGCGCGGTGTTTACTTTAAAAGCCTCCATCCAGGTCTATTTATTGGTGTTTATTGGCGTTGGTCCGAGCTGTGACAGGCTGCACTTTCAGGCCACTGTGGCCCGGGCTGGGAGCCCAACCCCGAGACAGACACAAGGCTTTTTAGGAGATTAAATTCTCTCGGCGGCGGAGTGCAAGCAAAGCACAATCAGCTCATGGTAAAGACTCAGCATTTCCACCATGAAACATTTTGTTTTTGCAGACGGAGCCCCGGGTTTGGAGCCCAGGGGTGCTTAACCACTGAGCCACGTCTGTCCCCAGCCCTTTTTTTAAAAATATTTTTATTGAGAGACAGGAGCTCACTCAGGTGCTCAGGGCTTCTCTAAGTTGCTGAGGCTGGCCTCCAACTGGCGATCCTCCTGCCTCAGCCTCCCGAGGCCCTGGGAGGACAGGCGTGGGCCACTGCACCTCGCAAGTCACGCAATTTCCGATGCCCTCAAGCAGCCGGAAGAAACTCGTCAGCAAGGATTACTGAGGACACACACATATGTCATGGCATCCGTGGAGCACCGCGTGTCTGCCTGCTGTGTGTGAATACCTAAAATCAAATATAAATGGTGCATCTGTGATGTGTAGAGGGTGCTTGTGTCGTGTTAATACAAGAGCTATATATATACAATAAGTAAAACGAAATAAACAAAATATACCCAAATCTCTATACACAGAGTGCAGTATGTGTTAATATACAGGACTGCATGTGCATAGTAGGGTTAATACTGTGCAGAACTGCACAGATATTATATGCATTAACATAAAGTTGCATAGTGTTAATGCACCTACTGTTTATATATAAAATAATATATAATAAAAATAATCGATATATTTATTATGTATTATATTTATATATTATATATTATAATATATATATTATGTATTATAATTTATATATATATTATATATTATAATTTATATATATATTATATATTATAATTTATATATTATGTATTATATTTTATATAATATGTATTATAATATATTATGTTATATATTAAAATACATGTATTAACATTAATATATCATAATGCATCATATATAATTATATATTTTATATCATATTATAATATAAAACATATATAATCGTAATTATATATGATACATTATAATATATTAATAATATAAAATAATATGTCATATTATCAGGTGGTTAATATATCATAATTCATTGTATACTATAATATGAATATATAATAGTGGGGAGACCTGTGCTATTTATATTATATATAATGGAGGATATTTCTATCTGTGTACAGAGAATTCCCTCTGTATCTGTAGATTGCGTGGCATATCTAGGGTGCATAATAGTCGACATAATTGCAAACAGAATGTCAATAAAAGACATTAAAAAATGGTTCGTACAATAAAGTGTATCTACATCTCTATTTGCAAAGTGCAATATATATTAATAGGTTGGACCAAGTGTATGTGATGGACAGATGGATTGATGTCTGCATATCAAAATGGATGGATGGATGGCTGGACAGATGGGTGGACAGACGGACGGATGGATCCGTGGGTGCATGGGTGGGTGGATGGGTGGGTGGACAGACAGACAGACGGATAGGTGGGTGGGTGGATGAGTTGGTGATTGAGCAGATGAATGGTCCAGTGAGTGGAAGGACAGACAGACCACCCGGGGGGGGACCTTTCCGGACACGCTGGCCGGGCTCCTTGTAGTGGACCTAGCCCTTACACACCGGGACTCAACCGTGAGGCCGGGGACTCGGGCTGGGGACTCCACTTTGCCTGATGAGGAACCGGCCCACCGCCCCGCCCCCCTGCAGTGGGGTGGGATCAGCAGCAGGAGCTGGGGCCCCTGGATCGGGCCGTGGGGGCACCTGCCTCTCCAGAGCCTCCTGACCGCGGGCATCTTCCTGGGCCGCCCGGACGCTCCGGGATGCGGCTCCGTTTGGCAGACTCCTGGGCTCCTGCCCGTCTGTGACCGGCCCAGGGTTCAAACAGTCTCTAAGCCATTAGCAGAAACTTGGCTTCCGGCCCCGCTGTGTGTCCTGCTCCAGCGTCACTCGGGTCGGGGCTGCTGCAGAAACCAGGGAAGCTGCCTAGTGGCCAAGACGTCCTTCGTGGACAGGGCAAAACCTCGCCATTAGGCCGCCACGGAGTCAGAAAAACCAACTCCCTGCGGGACGCCTTTGCAAAGTGTCTGCCTGAGTCCATTTAGAAAGACACGCGGCCTGGCGGGGTCTGGCGGGTGAGAGCCGTGTGGGGGCCAGGGCCACACCAGGGCTGGGGTCTCCATCGGTCGGGACAAGGTGAACCTTTCCTATTCCAACTTGTTTTTCTCAGGTAATTTGTTACAGCAACGAAAAACTATAAACACTGCGGTGCATCGAGCGAGTGAAGCTCTTTGTTGCCTGAGACAAGAGCCACACAGACCTTAGGTCACAAGGTCCCACGCGGACGGAGAGTACACGGCTCCCGCCCCAAACATGGATGGGGAATTTCAAGATGGCGGCCACGGAACGTGGAAGCAACTGTGGAGATCCATTCTGGGCAAGGATCCAACGACAGAGAGTGGGAGCACACGGGATCAGCCCGGGGCAGACACCTGAGGAGACTGTGACCAGAACATGCACACGTGGTCCCATGACCAGGTCACCCTAACTGGATGCTGGTTGGACTAGAGATGACTCTGACTTGCCTGGTTCCCCGTGGGCATGAGAGAGAGCCAGTCCGTGTCCCTTGGGATAATTTGTACCTGCACTTTCTGGCCTGTTCTTGGTGTTCCCTCACCTTGGCTGGCACCTCAGGAACAAAGGGGCCTTCAGGGACATGGGGTTTCATTGTCCCCGCTCCTCTTAATGGACGACCCATTGCATGGTGTCTGCAGAGCAGGCGCAGCTTCTGTGTGGAAGGCTCGGTCCTCGGTGCAGGATCTCATGCTGCCCGTGAGGCTCATGTGGCCAGTGGACGCTTAGGTAGTACATAGAGTCCCAGACCCCACCCTAGTGCTGAACATGCACGGGGTGGACGCCTTTGCTGGGTCTTATGAAGCAGCCAAGAGCATCTACCAAGGGACAGCAAATACCCTCCATCCTCAGCCCTCCTGGGTCTCGGGAATGCAGATGATGGGATGTGGACCTCCGTGATCACATGTGTCGATGCCTTATTAAATGTCCTTCCATTTATCATTGATCTTAACTGTCGATCCATCCTCCCATTTATATATCTGGTCATCCATCCAGGCTGTATCTAAATTACTATGCATCTATCCATCATCCATACACCCATCCACCCACCCATCCACCCATCCACCCATCCACCCATCCATCCATCCATCCATCCATCCACCCATCCACCCATCCACCCACCCATCCACCATCCATCCATCCATCCACCCATCCATCCACCATCCATCCACCCACCCATCCACCCATCCATCCACCCACCCATCCACCATCCATCCACCCACCCATCCACCCATCCATCCACCCACCCATCCACCCATCCATCCACCCATCCACTCATCCACCCACCCATCCATCCATCCATCCACCCATCCACCCATCCATCCACCCATCCACTCATCCATCCACCCATCCATCCATCCACCCATCCACCCATCCATCCACCCATCCACCCATCCACCCATCCACCCACCCATCCACCATCCATCCATCCATCCACCCATCCATCCACCATCCATCCACCCACCCATCCACCCATCCATCCACCCACCCATCCACCATCCATCCACCCACCCATCCACCCATCCATCCACCCACCCATCCACCCATCCATCCATCCATCCATCCACCCACCCACCCATCCACCCATCCATCCACCCATCCACTCATCCACCCACCCATCCATCCATCCACCCATCCACCCATCCATCCACCCATCCACCCATCCACCCATCCACTCATCCATCCACCCATCCATCCATCCACCCATCCATCCATCCACCCATCCACCCATCCATCCACCCATCCACTCATCCATCCACCCATCCATCCATCCACCCATCCACCCATCCATCCACCCATCCACCCATCCACCCATCCACTCATCCATCCACCCATCCATCCATCCACCCATCCATCCATCCACCCATCCACCCATCCATCCACCCACCCATCCACCCATCCACCCATCCACCCATCCACCCATCCATCCATCCACCCATCCACCCATCCATCCACCCACCCATCCACCCATCCACCCATCCACCCATCCATCCACCCACCCACCCATCCACCCATCCACCCATCCACCCATCCACTCATCCATCCACCCATCCATCCATCCACCCATCCATCCATCCACCCACCCACCCACCCATCCACCCATCCATCCACCCACCCATCCACCCATCCACCCATCCACCCATCCATCCACCCATCCACCCACCCACCCATCCACCCATTCATCCATCCATCCACCCATCCATCCACCCATCCACCCATCCACTCATCCATCCATCCATCCATCCACCCACCCACCCACCCATCCACCCATCCATCCACCCACCCATCTACCCATCCATCCATCCACTCATCCATCCACCCATCCATCCATCCACCCATCCACTCATCCATCCACCCATCCATCCATCCATCCATCCACCCACCCACCCATCCATCCACCCATCCACCCATCCACCCATCCACCCATCCGTCCATCCCTCCATGTGCATTTGTATGTGTCTCTCTCTCTAATCTTCCCTCCTTTGGTCCCTTTGGTCCCGTGAAGCAGACACTGGCCGTGGCTATTACAAAAACAAGCCCCAGAACCCAGTCCCGTTGACCGGGAACTGGAAGTGGACAGAGCTCACTTGGATGCTCCGTGTTCCACTGTGGGGTCAGACAAGGACACCTGGAGGTGGACTTGTAAGTTTTCTGGATCTGCAAATAAGTAAGCCGCTGTCCAGTCGGTCAGCAGACCCACCGCCAGCTGCTTCTGACCTCCGGTGGGTCTTGATGGGTGGTCAACGGTGAATTCAGAGAAGGCAGGAGGTTTCCAGCTCAGGTGACCGCGTGTCCTCTGCTCTCTGGGGAATGTGTCAATCAACTGGAAGGACGAGGGTGGGGGAGTTTGGGTGGCCAAGACCCAAATGTGACCTCAGGTCACCAGATGGCCTTTGGGTGTTGAAATACAGCAGGAAATAAAGAAGGTGTCACTTTGCCCTTGTAGGATTTTCACGCGTCATGATTTCGTTTTATAACTTGGCATTTTGAAAAAAATGACCAACTCCCCGGGAACTTGCCAAACCAGTCCCTACAACTCCATATGCCCCGAATCCAACCCCGTGGGGACGTTTCACATGGTGACGGGAAGACCTGTCCATCGAGAGGTCACCTCCACTGCTTTAGGGAGCCTGCAGACCACGTGGGCTTCTCCCAATTCAATCAGCTCTGCGGCCCCTTGCCTCCAGCGTCTCCAAAATATGCAGATACACGGAGGCACCCGGGGACGGAGGGCCACCTGTGCGCTAAGTTCTGGGGAAAACGCACATCCAGGGGTGGACATGTCCATTGGCAAGGCCGCCATTTTGGTGGGTAATGGAGCTCTGGTCAGTTTCTGCTCCAGGGTCTTCTTGCTGCCTTTCCCATGGACCAGGTTCTCCTGGGCCATGTCTCTGTGAAATCTCGAGTAGGGAGAAGAGTTGACGTCCCTTGGGTCATTTCCAGTCCCCACCTGTGCTTTGCAGAGAGGCCACACAAAGAAAGGTGCATGGGAAACGACCACGTGGTGGGCCACACCATATCAGGACGTGTTTGAGGACAGCTGTGCAGAAAGCAGAGAACTGGGGTGGTCCAGGAGGAGGGAAGACCCTGGGGCTCGTCCATAAGCATCCGGGGAGCGGCGACTTTTGAAATGTTTATAAAAAATTCATTGCTTTTTCCTGATTCATTCACATTGCTATTTTTTTTTCCTTAAACGTCCCATTGAAACCGTTTCATCTGAAATCCTTCCCCGTTTTTTAAGTAAGTGGGTGCATGGGAGGAAGCTCAGAGGGCAGAGTCCCTCTGGAAGTCCCCCTTTGAATGAGCAAATGAGAAGCCACGGAGATGGGCGGCTCCCAGCTCTGCAGCTGCAGCCCGAGGTCCAGGCGGGGCAGCCCGGGGTCAGCTGAGGCTGCTTCCTGCTCCCAGAGGCCCTTCTCCTGGGTCCTCCAAGGTGGACGGGCAGGGGGCTCTCAGGTCTCTCTGAGAAGGAGCCCGGTCCCCTTCATGGGCTGCTCCTGGGAGCTCAGCCCTCCCAGAGCCCCCCATCTCACTATTAGGGCCACAGGGATCAGAATCCAATATGCAAATTTGAGGGACACCCACAGCAGATTTGCTGGGCTCATAATGGCCCCGGTGGTTCCTTAGGCCCGACTGGGCCCCCAGGCAGGCAGTTCCTTCCCTGTCCCCTTTGACTGGGCGCACAGTTAGTTTTCCAGCATCTCCTTTCCAATGGGCGGTCTGCCATCCTTTGGGACCGTTTTGGACCCGCAGCCTCCAGACATGTGGGAGCCATCAGGAGAGCTGCGCTGCCACCCGCCTCGGAAATTCCTTCCCCTCCGCATCCTCCCTCCGCCAGGACCCAGCGTCGGAACCATCAGGCAGATGGGGGAGCTTTGGTGAGTTCCCTGCTGCCATGTTGGACTGGGGCATTGGCGACGTGAGGTTCCTGCTGCCATTTTTGTTCAGGGCGCTTAGAGCATGAGGTTCCTGCCGCCATGTTGGTGTGGGGCATCCATCTGGTGAGGTTGGTGCTGCCATATTGGTTCAGGGAACTCCGGGATCACGGGGCCACAGGGGACGCACAAGGTCGGAGTTTGTCTTTGCATTCGCAGCTTAATCACACGGGGGTTCGGCTTGGCTCCCAGGAGCCGTGGCAACCTCAGGAAGGCACCTCGGCCGTGTTGGATCATTTGAAGTCAACCCGCCACACTCCCTGGCACTGAGCAGGTGGACGGTCTGGTCCACGTGAGCTCCTGCTACCGTCTTCTCAGCCTCGCCGCCCAAGACGTGATGGCCGGTCCAGCAGCAGCCCTCAGGTGCCGAGAGGAGATGCAGATTCTCCACCTCCTCGTTCAGGAGGTACCTGAAAATCTCCAAGGGACAGCCCAGGGGAGCGGCTGTGGCGGACGCTGTGGCCACCCACAGTCCCCACTTCCCCTCAATGTCTCGCGTCCCTGCTTCCTGGCCTGGGGGGGGGCTGTGCTGGCCACACCTGCTCTGGAGGTGGACCACTGGACTGTGAGGTCCACCTGAGCAATGGCCTGTGTGTCCCAGAGCCCGTGGCCCCTGGGTGGCCCTCCGTGCAGTAGCAGCTGGTCAGCTCCGAGGTGGACTGGCTCCCGGGGCCTGAGTCGGCCGCAGCCCTCGAACTTGTGAGCTGCCTGGAGCCTCCGTCTCTGCAGCTGCTGTGACAAAACAATGGCCAGTCCTCCGAGGTGGCCCTCGCCAGTCCCCTTCAGCGCCCCTCGTCCTGCTCCCCTGGGAAGAAAGCCCATCGAGCCTCGATCCAGTGACCCCGTGAGGATCAGGAGGACTCTGAGCTCACGGGTGGCTGATCCATGGATGGGTTCCTGGGGGGTGGGTGATTGACAGGCGGCGGGACTGGAAGGAGGTGGGAGCTAGCAGGAGGGATGGGTCTTTGGAGACCTGGCCGTGTGGACTATGTCCTGTCCCTGGCCTTGGGGACTATATCCTGCCTCTGGCCCTTTTCTCCCTCTGCTCCTGACAGTCTTTTACGCAATGCAGATCTGTGAGTGGCAGCTTTCTTGACCTGATTTCCTCTCTGGTGTCGTGGTGACTGCAATGCGACTCACAAGAGCCAAGCTGTGGCATCTGCCTGAGCGTTGGTCCTCAGAAGGATGTGGTCTGTGGGCACGATGGAGTACTATACACCCCCGAAAAAGAATGGAACCCTGTCTGCTGCGACAACCACACGGGTGGACCTGGAGGACATTCTGGAAAGTGAAATAATCCAGGCAGAGAATGACAACTACCACAGGTTGTCACTGCTGTGTGGACCCCCAAATAATAATAATAATAATAATAATAATAATAATAATAATAATAATAATGATATCCAAAGTGTAGAAATACTAAAACGGTGGATACCAGGGGTTCAAGTGGGGGAAATGGAACTTGCTGGTCTCGTATCATATGCTGGAAATCTGCCCAGAGAGTGTGTTCTCCGTGTGTTTCACAAAAACACTGTGCTACTCAGCTCTCCGTTACTGTGACAAAATACCTGAGCAAGTCAACTTGAAGAAGGAAAGATGCAGATAGGCTCATGGCTTCAGATGAGCTGCTCTGCTGTGGCCCGAGGTGAGGCAGGACATCGTGGCGGAAGGGCGTGGTGGAGGAAAGCAGGTCAGCTCATGGCTCCCAGGAAGCAGACCGAGAAGAGGCCGGGGACAGGATATAGTCCCCAAGGACAGGTCCCTAAAGACTTCCTGTCTTCTAATAAGTGTCACCTTCTACAATTTCCACCCCCCCCAATGGTCCACTCACCTATGGGCCCATCAACGGATGAGTCCATGCCTGAGGTCACAACCCCACCTTTGGGGGCCAAGCCCCCCCACCCAAGATGGCCCCAGGCTGGCTCTGCCCAGGAGGGATCACCAACGACCCTCCCTGAACCGTTAGATGCACACGGATCCGCGAGTGCAGCGGGGGTCAGACACTGGGTGCGTTTGTGGCCTTTCCAAGGAAGAGTGAGCTGAGGGTCAGAGCTAAGCACTGGCCTCTCTGCTGGGATGTCCCTCCCAGGTGGACACCTGGACGTGCCTGTCGATGGTCAATTCTTTTTATCTTTCTTTTAAATCGGTCCACCATGCACCTCCACCGCCATGTTGTACCATAGGCCAGGGTTCCATTCCTTTTCAAGGCTGCATACTATTCCACAGTGCAGAGATAACACATTTTCTTCATCTATGTATATATTTTTTTAACCAGAGACTGAACCCAGGGGGCGCACGAAGCTCATTGCTCCCGACCCCTCTGTGCCCTCTCCCTGATGCCCCTTCCTGCCTGCCAGGGTCACGTCTCTCTGGTCCTCCCTGGACTCCTGTGGACCTGGCCAACATCGTGCCTCTGGACAATGGCGTTCCACGCTCCTTTGGTCTTGGTCACACAGAAACCTCGCCGCCCGGGGGTGCAGCCCAGTGGTCCAGGGCTTGCCTGAGGCCCAGGGGTCCATCCCACGGGGCCGCAGAAAGAAAATCACAGCGTCTCAGAGATTTACGGCACAGGATTTCTGTGCCGTAACTGGAAAAATCCAGGGAGTCGGGGAAGAGAAAAAAAAAATAGAATTTCCTTTGACCAGAGTCCAGTGTCCCCCGAGTCCTCCTCCGTGGGGCTCCTGCTACAGGAGGTGGCCGCGCCTTGCTCTTCCCGCGCACTCGCTGCCCTCTGCTGGCCACAGGCTCTCACTGCGTCCACCCCGTCCACGCCAACCTGGGACACTGCCCGCTTCCCGTGGCTACCTGCAGTGAGGGGCCACGCGCCCAGGGCCACCTGGAGCCCAGGAGCTGGAGAGGCAGGAGGAGCCCCCTGGACCTGGAGGGAGCTGGACACCATGGTAAGAGGAGGGTCCTGTCCAAAGCTGGACCCTAGGACCTGGGAGTGGGACCTGGGGTGGGAACAGGGTCTCTGCAGCGGTCACTAGGGAAAGACAAGGGACTCAGAGACGGCCACGCACGAAGCACCACGGCGTCCGAGTCCCGCGTCCATCCACCAAGCGCTCCGCCTGCGCCCGGGGTCCGCGTGGAGCCAGGGCCGAGCTGCTCCGTGTGCAGAGCGCCCCCCCGTGGCCAGAGCGGCCACCTGCAGACGCCCAGCGCCCAGCTCAGTCCTGAGCCTCCACGGACCGAGTGGACAGGGCAGGAGGCTGTGGCCAGCTCGTCCAGCTTTTGGTGACAAGCTAAAAAAAAAATTTGTGCACCAGGCTCGGTCCTCGGGGCTCTGCTAGGAATGCGCCACCCTGCCCTGCTACTGCGCCCTGCGCGCTGCTGTGGGGACAACCAGGGGATGTCCCCTTCCCGGGGACCGGAAGGATGTCCACCCCTGAGCCCCGTCCCCAGCCCTATTTGGCATTTTATTGAGAGACAGGGTCTCCCTGAGCTGCTCAGGGCCTCGCTTTGGCGGAGGCTGGCTTTGAACTCGCGATCCTCCTGCCTCAGCCTCCCGAGCTGCTGGGATGACCGGTTTGCACACGGCGCTGGCAAAATTCTTTTTTTTTTCGATTGGCCTCTCACGGCCTGTTGTCAGTCTTCTGTCTGTTCCTTCTCCCTGGATGGCATCTGCCGTCATCCGACATCGGTCATCGGTCCATCGTGGGCCCGACTGTCCATCCACCCATCAATCCATCATCTGTTCGTTTTCATCTCCTACTTGGGTGGCAGCCCAAGTCCAGCTCTGAGCGAATGAACGGGGAATGTCACGCTGGGGATGTGACGCGTGTCCCCCAGAAGCTCATGTGAAAGAAAAGTCAAGAATGTTCAGAGGGGAAATGATTGGGTTGCCAGAGGTGTAGACCAGTAGTGGATTAATCCACTTGGATGGACTCGCTGGGTGTAGACTAATAGTGGATTAATCCACTTGAATGGACTCACTGGGTGGTGGCTGCAGCAGGTGGGGTGTGGCTGGAGGAGGGGGTTCCTGGGCTGTGCCTTGGGGGTCTCTGTCCTGTCCCTGGTGGGCAGAGCTCTCTCTGCTCCCTAGTGTAACCTAATAGTGGATTAATCCACTTGGATGGACTCACTGGGTGTAGACTCATAGTGGATTAATCCACTTGGATGGACTCACTGGGTGGTGGCTGCAGCAGGTGGGGTGTGGCTAGAGGAGGGGGTCCCTGGGCTGTGCCTTTGGGGTCTCTGTCCTGTCCCTGGTGAGCAGAGCTCTCTCTGCTCCCTGGTGTAACCTAATAGTGGATTAATCCACTTGGATGGACTCACTGGGTGTAGACTCATAGTGGATTAATCCACTTGGATGGACTCACTGGGTGGAGACTCATAGTGGATTAATCCACTTGGATGGACTCACTGGGTGTAGACTCATAGTGGATTAATCCACTTGGATGGACTCACTGGATGTAGACTCATAGTGGATTAATCCACTTGGATGGACTCACTGGGTGTAGACTCATAGTGGATTAATCCACTTGGATGGACTCACTGGGTGTAGACTAATAGTGCATTAATCCACTTGGATGGACTCACTGGGGGGTGACTGCAGCAGGTGGGGTGTGGCTGGAGGAGGGGGTCCCCTGGGCTGTGCCTTTGGGGTCTCTGTCCTGTCCCTGGTGGGCAGAGCTCTCTCTGCTCCCTGGTGCCCTGTCCTGAGCTGCTCTCCTCCTCCAGGCCCTGCCGCCATCTTGTTCTGCTCCCCTTGGGCCAGAGCCATGGAGTCGGCCACCAGGGACTGGACCTCGGACACCAGGAGCCCCATGTGAACTTTTCATCCCCTAATTGTCCCCGTGGGGTCCTCCGGCCTCAGCAACCACAGAGCCAAGCTGCTCCTCCAAGAAGATGAAATCCCAGGTGCCGGCGGCCACCTCCGAGCTGTTCCTGCAGCTACTGGAGGCCCTTGTTCTGCGATGCAGCCTCCACTTTTTCATGTTTAAGGCTTATCGCGACGACGTGAGAAGGCCAATGGCTACAGACCGGGGCTCTGCATATTTCATGATCCTGCCCTGAACAAACAGGAGTTCCTGTCGCTAAAGGGACATGGAGGAGGAGCGAATCCCGCGTTCCCTGTGGCTCCTCATCAGCCTCTTCCCAGGGGGCGGACGACGTTCTGTTTTTTATTAAAAATATAAAGAAGCCCTTGACTTTCTCATTAATCCCGGGGACTCGGGTGGGTGTCCCCATGATATTAAAAATGTACATTTCCAGGGCCGCTCTGTGGGGCCAGGAGAGGACGGGGCTGGCCTCTGGGCAGCGTCTGGCTATTGACTGAAAATGGCCTCTGAATTATTAAAACCCCAGACGGAGGGACTGGGAACGGCCACATTCCTGCAGCACTGGCTCCAGGGCTCCGGGAGGTCCCCGTGGCTGTGTTCCCTCCACCAGGGAAGCCATGGATCCAACATGGCGCCCCACGTGGGGACCGCTGTGGCCGACCTCACAGAGGGTTTAAATGAGATACTGCATCATGGCGACCAACGGACCCGACAAGAACAATCAGAGGAGGAAGACTGGACTTGGGGCTCATAAGTTCAGAGGTCTCCATTCACATGTGGCCGACTCCACGGCTCTGGCCCAAGGGGAGCAGAACAAGATGGCGGCAGGGCCTGGAGGAGGAGAGCCGCTCAGGACAGGGCACCAGGGAGCAGAGAGAGCTCTGCCCACCAGGGACAGGACAGAGACCCCAAAGGCACAGCCCAGGGACCCCCTCCTCCAGCCACACCCCACCTGCTGCAGTCACCACCCAGTGAGTCCATCCAAGTGGATTAATCCACTATTAGTCTACACCCAGTGAGTCCATCCAAGTGGATTAATCCACTTATTAGTCTCCACCCAGTGAGTCCATCCAAGTGGATTAATCCACTATGAGTCTACACCCAGTGAGTCTATCCAAGTGGATTAATCCACTATGAGTCTACACCCAGTGAGTCCATCCAAGTGGATTAATCCACTATGAGTCTACACCCAGTGAGTCCATCCAAGTGGATTAATCCACTGTTAGTCTACACTTCTCACAACCCACTCATTTCCACCCCTGAACCTTCCTGCCTTCACCCAGGAGGTTCTGAAGGACACCCGAAACGCACACCGAGTTTATCTGTTGACTGTTTGCCGTGCGTAATGGAAGGAATGAGCGTCTTGGAGCGTTTTAAAAGGGCAGCCGGTGCAGAAAGTGACAGTAAGCCCATCACCGCACGCATCAATGGCGATTTTTTAAAATACAGTATAAAAAGGGAGGACGACAAAGGGATGTGGATTTCAGTGTAAAACATGCCAAGTTCACAAAGAAGAAGTGGCTAAAATAATACGATGCTCTGGGTGTTGTTTTTTTTGAACCATAAATTAGGAATTAACTTTCTGCGGCGACGTGCTTTGGACCTGATTTTAGAGAACGCGGCCCACATCTGTGTTTCTTAAAGATGCGTCTTAAGTATAAATAAATAAACTCCTACATGTAAAAGGACCGAGTTCCAAACATTCACCTATGCACTCTCATGACAAACGGGGTAGCCACGTGGGTATTTTAAATCGAAATATGCATTTATTTTATCCCCTGGTGCTTTTGAAAGCCCCGAAGGCACCCCAGGGTCTGTGCTCAAGAGGGGAATTTTGCATGGACAAAGAGGAGTTCCGGGAACGTACAGTTGAAACTGCAGAAATGAAATGTGGTCCAGCCACATAGTGGAATATTATTCAGCCCTGAAAAGGAAAGGAGTTCTCATATGGGACACCCTGGGGCTGCACTTCAAAATTATCACTCTGGGTGAAAAAAGGACACAGATATCCATGATGATATTAATCTGAAGTGCCCATAATTGTCAAATCCAGGGGGTGTGATTCATAGATTCGTGGTCGTCTGGAAGGGATGCAGGGATTCCTTGGAGCACAAAGAAAATGGTGTCAAATGGATGGCGCTGAGCGATGCCCAACTGTAAGAACACATTAAAGGTCAGTGACTTACATGCAATCCCTGACTTTGGCGATTTTTCAAATTAAGATTTTTTTTTTTAACTTTACGTGGTGCAAAATGATCCACCATCAGGAGAAACTGTGCTTTTGTTGAATTTTGATTTTTCTCCGAGGCTCATGCTGGGCGCATGTGGGTATCCGAGTACCTTCCAGGTAGGGTCGGCTTGGCCATCCTGGAGGGTGAGTTAGGGGCATCCAGTGCTCCTCTGGGTGATGCTATTCCATCTTAAAACAGATTTATTCAACCTCATTGTGAGTTCAGCTACCGCCTGTAGGAGCCAGGATCATCAGTGACCTTCCAATGGCCCCAGGAGTCCAACCATCATCTCCAGGAACCAGGAAGTTCTTTGACCTTCCTGTGACCCAGGAAGTACAACCGCCATCTCCAGGAAGTTCTATGACCTTCCAACATCTATGACCTTCCAATGGCCCAGGAGTCCAACCACCATCTCCAGGAACCAGGAAGTTCTATGACCTTCCTGTGACCCAGGAAGTACAACCGCCATCTCCAGGAAGTTCTATGACCTTCCAACATCTATGACCTTCCAATGGCCCAGGAGTCCAACCACCATCTCCAGAAACCAGGAAGTTCTATGACCTTCCTGTGACCCAGGAAGTACAACCGCCATCTCCAGGAAGTTCTATGACCTACCAACATCTATGACCTTCCAATGGCCCAGGAGTCCAACCACCATCTCCAGAAACCAGGAAGTTCTATGACCTTCCTGTGACCCAGGAAGTACAACCGCCATCTCCAGGAAGTTCTATGACCTTCCAACGTCTATGACCTTCCAGTGGCCCAGGAGTCCAACCACCATCTTCAGGAACCAGGAAGTTCCACAACCTTCCTGTGACCCAGGAAGTACAATGAGCACCTCTCCCAGGTGGAAAGTTCTACCACCTTCCACCTGAGGCTGTTCAGGACTCATCACCCCCAAACAGATATCGAGTTAATTTAAAAAAAAAAAAAAAAATCCCAGACTAAATTGCTGCCCGGTTTGGCGAGACTCCAGGTCTGTAAAGACACTGAAATGCCGGATGCGTTTGGGGAGGGAATCACTTTTCTGTGGATGCTCACACCCCTCTCGATGCTTTCGTTACTGTAACAAAATACCCGAGGGCAGTCGATTGACAGAGACGAGAGGTTTGCTTTGAGTCACGTGAGAGATTTCAGTGCATGGTCCTTTGGTCCTGCGCCTGGTTCTGGCACTGAACGGTGGGGAAGAGCTGAGCTGGAAATGGGAGAGAGAAAGGGGAAGGGCTGGCCCCACCCGCCCCTGGAATAGGTTCCTCTATCTTGCTCCCGGGACCCCGATAGGCAAAGCCAGGGCCCTTGGAGTCCCCAGATCTTGCACTTGTCCTAATGCCCATAAAGGTACAGAAAGGACACTCCTCCACATTCCAAATGCCACCTGCCTTTCCCTCAGGCTCAGCCCAGGTCGGAGAGTCGACGGCCACCTCCGGACGTTGCTGGACCGAGGGACCAAGCCTTCCACACGGGGGTCTCGGGGCGACATGCCCAATGGGCCACACCTTGGTACCGTCTGAATTTCCGGTTGCGGCTCAGACTTTAAGCCTGAGCCGGGCTCCACTGTCCTGGAAAAGCCATCTTGGCTGTGCTATCGAGGTCCCCTCGGGTCCCCGGAGTCGCATAAGTCGCATAAGTGGGTCACGCTCCACTTTCCTGCCGGTCGGGAAACTGGCCCAGAGTGGCTGCAGGGTCTCCGGCTCGCCATCCCCCTCCACTGCTGGGTGTGTGCAGGGTGGGGGGGAGGATGCAGGAATCTGGTCCGAGCCTGGAGCCCGGGAATCTGCTCCAGGAGCAGGATCACCCGCCACCCAAACCCTTGCAACCTGCAAAGTCACCGAAATTGCGATTTTTAAGGCCAACCACTTGCTTCGGGGGAGGTTAAAAAAAAAAAGAGGAGAATGGGTTTGCACGCTGTGCATCGCCCTTTGCATCTGCAGGCCCTGAGGCCTGCACCCTCCTCCTACCTGTGCAAGACGTAAATCATCCAAAAAGCTCATAAAAGGGAAAATAAAATAAAATAAAATAAAGTTCGGGGTAAGTCCTGGGGTTGGAAATGGAGCGAATTCTGCTCCCACGTGGGCAGAACGGGGAGCCTATGCCGCGGGCGGCCGGTAGGTGGCGCTGCCGGACAAGGTTGCGCCCGGCGGCGGCTCCGCGCGGCCTGCAGAGCGGAGTCCTGTCCCCAGGGAGGGACAGGGAGGGCCAGGGAGGGCCGGGGTCAAGTCCTACAGACACATCGGTGGACGTTGGTCCCTTTTTGAAAACTGGGGGCATGAGATGGGCTCCGTGGTGCCCGCCTGTCATCCCAGAGGCTCGGGAGGCTGAGGAAGGAGGACTGCCAGTGGGAGGCCAGCCTCCGCAATTGAGCAGCTCAGGGAGGCCCTGTCTCTCCATAAAATGCAAAAATAGGGCTGGGGAGGGGGCTCACGGGGGTCGAGGGCTCAGATTTAATGAGATAAAATAGAGAAAAAAAAAAAAAAAAAGCAGGCTTCAGGGTGAATTTGCCCTGAGCTGGGGTCATTTGTCACCCTGGGTCAGATGCACGGGGGACGTCCCGCGTCTGTCTTTGCAAACACGTGATCCCGAGAATGTGAAGAATGTTCCCTTGCAAAGGACCCTCCCCCACAGGGCACCGGGTCACAGCAGCTTCCCCTCAAGTGGACATCCTTGGGCTCCTTTCTCTGTCCCCAGCTGCAAATGTGAGACATCAAAACTATTAACTTACAGTTTTGTGTTGTTTTTTTTTTTTCTTTTCTTTTTTGGTAGCAGAATTTGAACCCAGGGGCACTGAACCACGGAGCCACCTCCCCAGCCCCTTTTTTAAAACTAAAGGTTTATTTAGAGACGGGATTTAAGTGGCTTAGGGCCTTGCTAAGTTGTAGAGGCTGGCCTCCAACTCGCCATCCTCCTGCCTAAGACTCTCAAGCCCCGGGGAAGACAGGTGTGTGCCCCTGCACCCGGCAGCTGATGCGTATGAATTGTATCTATTAAAAAAAAATCCTAGGTTATTATTTGGACAGCATCAGGAAGGAAAATGACGGGCACTTGCAATCAGCCTGGCTGCGTAGTATTCCACTCCAACCCACGAGGGCACCCCAGGGCACCTGTGGGCCACCGATTCAGGGACCAAAGGGGCCGTGTGCAAATCGAGTTTTATGAGAGCGAAGCCGGGAAGCCGGGTCTCCAAGCTTGGGCGGCCCAACCCCAAGGGCCGCAGCCTTCCAATGCCCTGGGCACAGCTTCCTGTGGCCGGAAATTCAGCCTTCAGGGCAAAAATGGAGATGGTTACTGGATGACGTGAGGCCGTCCAAAAGCCCTCAAGGATGAGGTTCCACCTTTTAAATAAACTGCTGGCCCTGTCCCAGGGCTCTCCAGGGATGGCCAGGAGCCCTGGAGCCGATTCAGAGGGAGCCACACGCGCGTCTTGGATACGCGCGTCTCCAGAGGGCTGTCCACCTCAGCCTGAGGGCCCACGCCTGTCCTGCTGAGATGGACACCGAGCGGAAAACACAGCCCACGGTCAGAAAACGGGGGGATCCTGGCTGGGAGGGTCACGCAGAGGTGGAGCGATCGCCTAGAACAAGCCAGACCTGAGTTCCACCCCCAGTTCGGCAAAAGCCAATCCGTCAGGGAATCCTTTCCCCCACACGCTCCAGAGTCACAGGACCATCGCTGGACTTTCTAGGCCTGCCCCCGGGGCCCTTGGGTCCACCTGCCTTTGAATCTCTCAAAACTACTTGGGAGATAAAATGAAAATCAACCCACGGGGCTCAGCCAGCCGTTTGCTTTAGAGAATCCTGGCTTATTGCAACTTTTTAAAAAATCCACCTGATTTTTTTTTTCTTTTCTAATTCTCTTTGCACCCTCTGAATAGACACTGTGCTCTTTGACTGGGTTGCAACCCCGTAGTTTGGAGAATGGCTTCTCACTCTGTCTACACTGACGGTTCCGCATCCAATGAACCCTTGAAGATCGGACCCGGATTTTTTTAGGAGCTTCTTTCTCTGACTGAAGAGTCATCAAATCTATTGCTCAAGGGTTGGCAGGTTATCATCCGCGAGCTTGGAGATGCCACTGAGGGGCCCTGCGCTGTCGGGGACACCCTTAGGAAGAGTGTTCCTTGCTCCTGACATACTAGGTATCCCGCGGTACAGGGAACCCAGCAAGAAGCCATTTAGGAATGAAGGGCACCGGGTGTGAATTCCACAGCAGGAGACCCAACCTGGCAGCTCAGGACACAGGTGGCCAGACCCAGTGGAGGTCATGCATCTGCAGGGGTCCACCCTGACTTCTCCCCAGGACAGCCGGGTCCCTTCCAAGGTGACTCCAGGCAGGCCCTGGTGGCTGTCGCTGGGGCCACAGGTGATGCGGAGGCAGAGGTCACAGGGGCCCTTGGCTGCAGAACTGGGCTCCCTGGGTGCTTCCAAGACGTGGATTCGCAGCGCAGGCCCCAGAACTGTGCGCCACACCAGCTCACTCCGCGTTGGGAAGGGCACATGCACCACCCGGTAGGGGGCCTTTATTTTGGGGTGGGGTGGGGTGGGATGGGGGGGGTGTTCCTGGTCTTTCTGTGCTTTCTACTCCGCCATCGTCTTCTCCAGGTCTCGGCCCTAAACGTAGCCCACACTGGGGGGAAAGGTGTGTATGTGTGTGGTGCGCGCGCGCGCGTGTGTGTGTATGTGTGCACGCGCAGCGAGATGTGTGAATGTCCGAGACACCCCGTGTGTCGCGCAGGGCAGAGACCAGACCTCCCTCCGCGCGCCCCGAGGTCCGCACCCGCTGCACCTCTGTCTCCCAGCAGCACCGCGGGCGCCCCCTCCCCATTATGTAAGTCCTGAGTCTGGGCGAGGGTCTGCGCGCCGCGCCCCGCCCTCCCACCGCCCGCTAGCTCCTGCCCGGTGTCGCCGACCGCAGCTGCAATGCGCAGCCCCCTCCCCGCGGCCACCGCCCGCCCGCCCGCCCGCCCGCGGGGGAGGGGAAGGGGCGCCCCTCGCCCTCCGCCATCCCAGGGCCGCTCCTCGGTGGCCGGGCGCGGGGAGGAGGGGGTGGCATCTGGGGGCAGGGGGGCCGGAGGCAGCCGCCAGCGCGCAGGACCCGGGGGATCCGGGAGGGCAGCGCGGTGGGCGGGGTGACCGGCAGGGGCGCCGGCGGGGCCTCCCCTCCCCCGTCTGCGGAGGGCGCCCCCTCGCCGCAGCCCCTCCCCCGGGCTCGCCCCCGCGCCGCCTTCCCGCGCACACGCTCCTCGGCCGCCCCCGCGCCCCCCGCGCGGGTGGACGGCTGCGCGCTGCGCCCCGCGGGGCCGGCGCTTCCACCTGTCACCGCGCGCCCGCTGTCTCGCCGCCACCCAAGTTTTCGGGGACTTGCCCGCGCGCCTCCCCCGCGGCCCTGCGTCCTCGCCTCCGTCCTCGCCCATGGCCGCGGCCCCCGCCCGGCCGCGCCCCGCGCCCCCCGCGCCGCCCGCCCAGCCCCGCGGCCGCCGGGCGCGGTGAGGGCGAGGAGCCGGGGCCCGGGCGGCGGGAGCCCCGCGCGCAGCCGCCCGCGCCGGAGCGAGCGCGGCGGGCGCCGAGCCGCGGCCGCCCAGCAGCAGCCCGACTCCGCCGCCGCCGCCGAGCCGCGAGCGCGGTCCCTGGCACCGGGCACTGCGGATGCGGCGCGGGGCCGGCGCGGGGCTCCGGGCGCGCTCGGGGGTCGTGAGCGCCGCGCCCCGCGCCCCCACGCGCCCCCCGCCCGCCCGTGCGCCCCGCCGGGGCCATGCAGTCGCTCATCTCGCCGGTGACCAAGGCGATCCTGGTGGCCCTCTTCATCTTCGCCATCCTCCTCATCCTCTACGTGATCCTCTGGTACATCTGCCGCGATGTGGACTGCGACCACGGCATCTGAGCGCCGCGGCCCGCGCCCCCGGCCCGAGGGCCGCCGCGCGGGGCAGGGGGACTGAGCCGCCCCGCGGGGTCCTCCGCCCGCCGCCCGCGACCCCCAGCCGCGGCCCCGCCGCGCGCCCGCCTCCGCCACCTGGCCTTGACCTTCAGGGGTGGACCGGGGCGACTGGGTGAGTTCCTGCGGCCGCTCTGCGGGGCGAGGGTGCGGGAGACGCAACTTTGGGGAGGACGCGGGAGCCGGGGTCCGCACTGCGCCTCGCACGCCCCCTGCGGGTGCGAGGAGCTGGGGGGGAAGCTGCAGGTGGGTACGCAGAGGGGTGCCCTTCGGGGTCCGTCCCACCCACCGGGTGTCTTGGGTGCGAGGACGCGACTGCGCTCCGGTGGTTGGTGGCAGCCGCGGGGCAGCGCGGTGCCGACTGGGGCGCGGGTTGCCAGGTCCGCTGTGCCATTGCGCACCGGGCGCTACCCCGTCCCCAGCCCTGTGCCCGCAGGGAGGCGCGAGGACCCCCGGTGCTGAGCCACAGAAGGGTAGCGCGGTGCTGGGGGCCGGTGCCAGGCGCAGCGCACGGACCCCTTCAGGAGACAGTAGGAATCCAAATGAAAAACAGGTCTGGGGTCAACTAGTAGTGGTGACTCCAGAAAAGCCATATCCCGGGGACCCGAAAGATCTCTTCCAAGGTCCCCTGTCCCCTGAGGAGAAGGACAGACGTGACCAGAACGGAGCTTTGTCCCCCCCGCCCCTCTCCAAGTGCTCCTGGCAAGTTTGCCGAGAAACATCTGTGACTTAAGGAAATATTTTGCTCGCGCCAGAGAAAAGAATCGCTTTCCCTTTGAATGTTCCTCTGGAAAAGCCGGGGATCCAGCAGGGACCCAGAGGAAACATGCCCAGGCGCCCAGGGCTGGCCAAGGGGACATCTGTAAATGGGAACAGGCTTCCTCGGCTGCGGGCTGGAGTGGAAATTGGTGTGGAGACAGCAATTATGGAGCTTGTCCCCAGGAGCCACCGTGCGGACCAGAGGTGCCGAGGGGCAGGTGGCCCCATTTCGGGGGGAGCGAGTGGCCAGCGCGTCTTTGACCTTCCGGGCTGGTTCCCGGAGACTGGGCACCAGAACCCTGAGCTGGCTTTTCATGGCTGGGTCCCCGAAGCGTCCCCAGGCAACAGGACGTCGTACTAACACGTCCCACGTGATTGGGAAGGGACTGCCAGAAGCGTGACAGGTCCCAGTCTCAAGGGTGAACGCCAGTCCCCTGCTGGGGACCGAGCCCTCCCCCCTCCAGTTCTGCAGCACCCCAAAGCCAGACACAAAGCAGGGAGGTAGACATCACGAGAAGCCGGTTTGTCCTGAGCCCTGGGGCAGCATCGGGTTGTGGGCTTCGGCCACCTGTGGGGTCCGAGGAAGAAGCAGGATTCAAACTCAGTTCGTGACTCACACACCTGCCACGCCAGCCTCACACGGTCAGGGGCCAGTGCTGGGCACCTCCTTCTGCCCCCTGTGCTGGTGGGCATCGAGCTCCCTTGGAATCTGGTGGCTTCTGGGAGTGGGGGCCATCTCGGTTTCTCTGGGGGTGATTTCCTCCCTTGTGATGTCCAGTCTGGCTGGGCAGTGTAGGTCCAGCTTGCCCGAGAATCCCTCCCGGGGATGAGAAGGCAGCCCCCCACAGGGCCACTTCCATCTCCTGCCCCGTGGTCCCTACCATCTCTGCTGCAAAGACTCGTCACCCAACCAGAACCAAGTCGAGGGACCGCGAATCCAAATGGCAAGGTGTCCAAGAGGGCATGGAGCCCACGGGTCTGGGCACGCTTGGTTCAGGACACAAAGGCCAGCTGTGGACAGACAGATAGACATAGATAAGTGCTCGGCAAAGGGTGGATGGGTGGGTGGATGGATGGGTGGATGGATGGATGGGTGGATGGTGGATGGATGAATGGATGGATGGGTGGATGGATGGATGGGTGGATGGATGGATGGTGGATGGGTGGATGGATGGGTGGGTGGATGGATGGATGGTGGATGGGTGGATGGTGGATGGATGGATGGATGGATGGTGGATGGATGGATGGATGGATGGATGGTAGATGGGTGGATGGATGGATGGGTGGATGGGTGGATGGGTGGATGGGTGGATGGTGGATGGGTGGATGGTGGATGGATGGATGGGTGGATGGGTGGATGGGTGGATGGTGGGTGGATGGGTGGATGGATGGGTGGGTGGATGGATAAATGGATTCATAGGTGATATGGACAGATATGGAGAGATTACAGAAGATACACAGTGGCTGGGTGATGGATGGATGGATGGATGGATGATAGATGATAAATGATGAATTAATGGTGGATGGATAGATAGATAAGGTGGGTGGGTGGATGGATAGATGGATGACATTGATAGATCATAGAAGATAGAAGTGGATGGATGATGGGTAGAGAAGATGGACAGACCCAGATGGGTGCCAGAAGATACATGATCGATGATGAATTGGCGATGGTTAGATAAGAGGTGGATGGACAGATGCATAGATAAGACGGGTGGACAGATAGGCAGACGATAGATGCAAATAGACAGATAAAAGATAGATGAGATGGGTAGACAGGATAAGATGTATCAATGGATGCATGATGGATGGATTGATGATAGATGATGGATGGATGGATGGATAGATAGACAGATAGATAGACATAGACAGACAGATAGATAGATAGATAGATAGGATGTATCAATGGATGGATGATGGATGGATGAATGGATAGATAGGAAAGATGGATGGGTGGATGGATGGATAGATAGATAAGATGTATCAATGGGTAGATGATGGATGGATGGATGGATGGATAGATAGGACAGACAGATGGATGGATGGATGGATGGATGGATACATAGATACATAGATAGGATAAGATGTATCCAATGAATGGAGGATGGATGGATGGATGGATAGATAGATAAGTATCAATGGATGGATGATGGATGGATGGATAGAGAGGATGGACAGATGGATGGATAGACAGATAAGATATATCAATGGATGGATGATGGATGGATGGAGAGGATGGGCAGATGGATAGATGGATAGGTAGATAGGACAGATGTATCAATGGATGGATGATGGATGGATGGAGAGGATGGGCAGATGGATAGATGGATAGGTAGATAGGACAGATGTATCAATGGATGGATGATGGATGGATGGATGGAGAGGATGGACAGATGGATGGATAGACATAAGATATATCAATGGATGGATGATGGATGGATGGAGAGGATGGGCAGATGGATAGATGGATAGGTAGATAGGACAGATGTATCAATGGATGGATGATGGGTGGATGGATGGATAGACGGATGCACAGATGGATGGATGGAGATAGGATGTATTAATGGATGGAAGATGGGTTCCTGCCCAAGCAGACAAGGGTACAACCAGAGTGTCCGAGACAACAGGAAATCAGTGACTCGGGCCCAGGCATCCCTCTGTGACCTACAAAGTCTCCCCCCCACCACCACCACGGGGCCCTCCCCAGCACCCGGGCAGCTGTCCTGGGAGACGGCAGAGCAGAGCTCTGTCCCCTTGGGGTGCAGGCACCGGAACAGAGAGAGGTGGTTCTTGCCCAAGGTCACACAGCCGGGGCGTTGACGGAGAAGCCTTGACCTCCGAGCCGTGGCCATTTGGGCATCTCAGGCCTCCGCAAGAGGCCAGTTCATGGGTGTTGAAAGGGGACTGGGCGCTAAGGGTCAGCCTGCAGAGTGACCAGCCCTGCACAGGCAGAATTTTAAAAAGAAAAAGGAAAAAAAGAAAGAGGCCTGAGCTACCAGCACCTTTATCATTTGCCCTGGGCAAGAAGGAAAATAAAAACACAAGAGCCGGGTGCCTTACAACCCAGACACCCCTGGCGTCCTATAAATAGCCACTTCACCTAGTATTTCTGCGGCGTGCGCTACGGAGCCGGCTGCCGAGTTATTGACATTGTGCTCCCTCCTCCTGGCTGCAGCCCGGGCACATCCTCCGGCTCCGAGCCCAAACAGGAGGCTGCGCGAGCTCCCAGGTTACGTAACGCGTCCGGGATCCCAGAGGTCCAGGGCCGTCCTCGGTGGGTGTGGACCCTCGGGCCCCAGCAAGCGCAAAGTCCCGGGGTGTGTGGCGTGCACTGCGGGGAGAGGCTACCAGCTGCAGGTTGCATCCTGCAGGAAAGAGATGCTGAGTGGTCAGTGTCTCCTTGAGGGTAGAGAGCGTCCCCAAAGCCCCCTTCAGAAGTGGACACGACCCCCCCCCCCAAGAGAACTATCTGAGCCTCCACTCGGCTGAGGGCAGCCTCCTGCGGTGCCTCTCCAAATCCTAGAAAACCAAACAAGGTATTTTTCTATTTTATTATTATTTTTATGCAAAGGTAAACATGGTGCGGTTGTACATAAATGGCGCGTGGCGGGAAACCGCTACGTTAGAAAAACCCCGACTCCGGCGTCCGGAGCTCCGTTCGGCTCCCCGAAACCGGGCCAGGCCTGCGCCTCTGTCTGTCTGCCACGATGCGTCTTGCCCATCGCCTGCCTGTCCAGGCCCGGCTCCCACAGATGCTGGCCGGACTTCAGACTCGCCCCCTGTTGCACACACATCAGAAAAACCAGATGCAGGCGCGTGTGCGTAAAGATGAGACGGAGTTGCAAGATGTTTGTGGGGGGGGGGGGTTGGTCCCCGAGATGCAGCTGCGTCCGGGGACCTGCCCCAGGACTGGGCTGGACGCAGGGTGCCAGGTGGAGGAGGCGCAGGAAGCAGGCTGGCAGGAAGGGGCGCCTGCGCCGTGCGCGCCTTCACGCACCTTTACGCGCGTCTCTCCAAGGCCGGCGCCCAGGCTGGGGGCTTCCCCGGAGCCTCCACGCACAGATGTGGCACGGAGAAGCCTTCTAAATACGGCCTGCCTTTGGAGCTGGAGGAAGGAATCCCATTTCTAAAAAGATCCCTGTCTCCACCAGTTATTTTTACTCCGCCCTCCACCCCCCGCAGACTTGGTCTGGCAGCGGGCACTGTGTCCATTCAAAGAGGACGACGTGCCAGCCAAAGCACGGGGTGGGGACCTCGTGGCCGTGCTCGCTCAGCGAGGCCCAGCGGGAGGTGGGGGGGGGAAGCTGAGCCCAGCGGCCTCTGTGGCCTTCCTGGGGCCGGCCTCCACCCCCGGCCTCTTCCCCGGGACCGGGCCGAGAATGGAAACTACCTTCCAAGCCGTGTCTGTCCACGCAGCCGGGGATTTTGGAAAGACCTCAGCTTCCTCCGGAGCCGAGTCTGGGCACTAACTTTAGAAACCAATTTAATAAGGTGTAGCTTTTAGCTCAAAATAGCAGTGAACAGGAGGTGAGGCCGAGGCTGGCCCTGGGGAGGCAGGGCCCACAGAGCTGAGAGAAGAGAATCCGGAGCAGGAAGGTGGTGGTGGTGGTGGTGATGGTGGTGGGGCAGATGCAATGTGTTTTTTGCAGACTGACCTCTTCAGCAGCATTGTTTAGGACTTGTGCATTTATTAGGCACCTGCTGTACCCCCCCCCCGTCCCCAAAATGGGAGAAGCAATTAAGTGGAAAGTGGTGCAGCTAATACGCTTCCCGCAAAGACGCTTACAAAGACAGGAGTCCCCCAGGAACGTCTCCAGGCTGTAAAAAAAAAAAACCACTGATAAATACCCAAATGCGCGCAGGAGATTAACCAGTCACGAAACAGGGGGCCTCCGATTAATGCTTGTTGGCAAAGCGCAGATTTGTGGCCACCCGATTCCGGGCAGCGAATCATCTGGGCACGCAGCAGGATTTTGTGTGTTGCTGGTGTGTGGATTGTCACCCTGACCCCTGGGTTATTTTTTTTCTATTTTTTTTTTCCCCTTGTCCATCTGCATAGTTCAGTTCTTTGCACCCACATATGGGTAGCTTTGCAGCAGAACTGACTGCAATCAAACATTGGCGCTTTTTTTCCCCCCTATTTTTAAATTATTATTATTATTATTGGTAGCAGGGGTGGAGCCCAGGGGTGCTACACCCCCTGAGCCACATCCCCCAGCCCTTTTTATTTTTATTTATTATTTATTTTTTTTTACCAAGGGACAGGGTCTTGGTAAGTTGCTCAGAGTCTCGCTCAGTTGCCGAGGCCGGCCTCCAACTTGCGATCCTCCTGCCTCGGCCTCCCGAGTCGGTGGGATGACCGGGCGTGCCCGACCGTTGCTATAATTTTATTGCTTTTGTGTTTTCCTCCAGGGAGGATGGGAAGGGCTCGGACGCACATGTTCACGCTTGGTGTAGACAGTTTAAAGGAATCCACAGCCGGGTGTCCACTCTGCCCTGGCCTCTCCATTTCCCCGTTATTTCTAGGGTGCACACCAAGGAGGAGGGGCTCCGTCTCCCTTTATATTTAGCAGATAATTATTCTTCCACTGGAATCAAAAACGTCCCCCAGGTCCTTGCTGCCACACCCCGGGGCTTTATTTAGTCTAAAGACAGGCTACTTCCCGCCGGCGGAACCGGGTGACCTGTTTTGGGGCCTCCATTTCCCTGGTCCTCTGTGGCTTCCCTGGTGGAGGGGACTTGGCTCGGCTGGCTTCAGCCATTCCGAGCTCTGATGCCACCAGAGACAGACGTGCCCCCCCCCCGCACCCCAAACTGCTCCATCTGGGTGCACGCTGGCCAGTCCCGCCCGGTGACATTTCTGTGTCCCCTCCCCGTGGGTCCCCGAGCTTGCAAATTTGAACGCTTGGTTCCAAATGGAAAGCCAGGCAACCGCTGTTCGTGAAAGGCAGACGGGCACAGGGTCTCGCTGCATCGCTCAGGGCTAAGTTGCTGAGGCTGGCCTCCAAAACTTGCGAGATCCTCCTGCCTCAGCCTCCCCAGCTGCTGGGATGACAGGCGTGAGACACCGCGCCCGGCTTCGGGATATTTTATCAAGAGAGAAAAGGAGTGTGACCAGCCCAGCTGCCAAAGGATCATTGGAAGAGGCGGGGCCCCGCGTCTGGCTGTCCCCTCGAAGCACCTGGTGGACACTGTGTGGATCCCGCAGAGGGGTCCCCCCTTGGTGTCTCCAACGCAGTCTCCGAAGGCAGCTCAGCCCCGGAATTCCGTCCGGTCTCCCAGGCTCCCAGGAACGAGGACCTTCCCTGGGACAAGGGGCTGGCGGACCGAGTTCTAGATTCCGCTAACGACAGGGCTTTGGGTGCGATGGCAGATGCCAAATCGCAGCCCGTGAGGAGTCAGCGCTTGGCCCCAAGGGTTTAGGGGGACCCAGACCGACGGGGAGGAGGGGACTCAGACCCAATGGCAGAACCAAAATGGCGCCCGGGACAAGGTCGTTTGGAGGAGAGAAGTGGTGGGTGTCCTGTCTCAAGGGGACTCAAGGATCCGAGCGTCACGGGGCAGCCATGGAGAGCCGTGAGTGGTGGGTGCATGGACACTCGACAGAACTGGCCATCTGGCACCTCGGAAGGGTGACCCCGTAGGGGACAGAACTACCACCCTTTCAAGGACATCCAAGCAGCTTCGAGGGTTGTTTGGTGCAGAGGTCTGCTGGGACCAGCGGTATCTTCTTTCCTGGGACCAAGAGATGGATCCACCCCAAGATGGACGGGGGAGCCCAGAGGCACTTGTAGCACGAGGGCCACCAACCTCGAGTGACAACCAGGCTCCGATCCCATGGGGCGACGTGGGGATCCTGCATGTTTAGTGTCACTGAAATCGAGTTCAGTTAAACTGAGGGAGGCCCATGTGGCCGGTGGCCGCCATATTGGATGGCGCCATATTGGATGGCGGCCAGTGGAATTCTGATGGGCTCCTGTTTGGTTCCTTCAGGGTCTTAGTGGGTGGAGCCGTTGGAACACAGACTGTCTCACAGACGGGGGACACCAACAATGGACACTTAACGGGGGCTGCTCGACCACTGGACTGCACTCCTGGCCTCTTTATTGTGAACTTTGGAGGCAGGGCCTTGCTAAATCACTCAGGCTGGCCTCCAACGTTCGATCCTCCTGCCTCAGCCTCCTGAGTCGCTGGGATGACAGGCGTGCACCACCGTGCCTGGTCCCCTCACACAAAAAGCTTTTCTTTTTGCTGTTTAAACGTACTCCTCTGCCCCAGTCCTGAAGGACATGTCCCTCGTCCCCACAGCAGGTCCTCCATCTTCCTCCTCAACCATCCATTGGTTCCCAAGACGTGGCCCAAGTCATTCCCAGTGGACGATCGTTCCCACACCCCCCCGGGGACATCCGTGCATGAGTGACGGGTCCATCTCTTTGGTGAGCATTGCCTCTCGCGCTGACCCGAGGGTGGTGGGGTCCAGAATTCCCTCCGGGCTCGGCTGAGGGTCTCCAAAGCCTTCGCTGAGGCACAGGGCTCCTCGTGTTCCGCCATATGCAAAAATGGCCGCCGGTGGGAAAATGTGGCTCAGGTGCATCTGCTCGGCTTTCTGACCCATTTCAGCCCAAACTCTGCACTTTCCTCTTCATGTCCCTGCATCCTCGGTGACATAGAGTCCCTTGACTCTGGGTGGTTGGTGGCAGTTTCAGTGACCTTGAGAGTTCCGAGAAGGACATAACCAGGATTCTCTGGAGTGGCGTCCACTGGGCTTGGTCTGGTGTGTTTTTCTCGCGGGTGGATGGGGGTGGCTGGTTTCATGGAGGAGGACCCGTTGTGACCCCATCGGTGGACTGCAGGACCGAGCCCGTTTTGTCATTCCATTATGTCACCGTCGGCGCTGGCCTTGGTCCAACGGCTGAGGCAACGCGGGTCGGCGTAAAATGCCTGGAATCTGGGTGTGACACTTATCTTGCCCCCTTCATTTATTTATTCGTCAATGATTAAGTGGACATTTCTGTCACATTTGGGGCCACTCCTCCATATTCCTTTACTTTCTGCGTGAAATTGCTCCACCTTTGGGCACTGGGAACGCCTTCATATTGGTTTCTTAGACATTCTTCGTTGGGGGCGGATGGATTTGAGCATTTGCCCAGTTTCTGGTCCCTACGAGATGGCTCGGGGACACCCTCGTCCTAGAAGTGACAAAAATGTGTCCTCACCGTGAGGATCAACTTTTGAGGACCGATATATATATATAGTTCATTCACCATTTCAGAGAATTCTGCCCAATTCCGACCCCTTGGCTTGGGGTCTGTGTGGAGGCAGAACATCATGGCGGATCACTTGGTGTGGCAAAGGCGCCCGGCTCCTGACGTCCAGGAAACAGAAAAGAAGAAGAGCCTGGGGTCCCAGTAGCCCCCTTAAGAACACTCTCTAAAGACCTAACTTCCTCCCTTCAGGCTCCACCTCCTTGAGCCCTCGCCACCTGCGACAGGCCACCGTGGAGACCAAGTCTTGAGCCCATGGCCTCTGGGGGACACTCTAGATCCAAACTGTAGGTGTCAGGGCTTCCCTGGTGGGGGGGGGTCCTCGTCCCTAGTGTCCAACACGGTAACAGGAAACGAGAATCGGGTTTTGAGTGGCGGGAAGGAGGCGCGTCTCCACGGTCCACCATTAAACCCCCGTCTCTGATTCCTGTGTTTTTCTTCCCTCTGTTCTGTCTGTCACCTAGGGTGTCTGACGTGACAGAGGGCGCAGGTGACGGTGGTGACCTCCACCAAACGGCACGGCAGGCAGGAGCCGGGAAGTCGTGAGACCAGCCCTGGAGGACCAGCCCGCGGCGGGCACCGTCTCAGCACCCGAGGCTCGCGCCCGGCCCGGGTCACCGCGCCGCCCGTCTCCGGGGACCGCCAGCCGGCCAGCATGCCAGTCCAGCGGCACCGGGGCGCGGGGTGGGTGACGGTCCACGAGGATTAAGGCCATCTCCCCGCCACTCATCTTGGCAAGCCATCCCCAGGCAACCAGGAGCCTCGGGCACTGTCACCTCCGGGCCATCTTGGTGTCCGTAGCGTCCATCTGCCCCCGTGGTCCCCTCCAGCCGCCCCCCGCCCAGCTGCCTGCCTGGCGCTCCCCGTCTGAGGTCTCCATGGCTGTCCCCTCGTCCATAGTTGCAATACACGGGGTCCCAAGCCCTCGGGGGCCCTAGGGGACATGCTGACTTGCTCCTGTCACCTGTCCCTGGGGAGGGGGCACCATCCACTGCCCACGAATCGCCATCGTTAGGGGTGGGTGCCCCCGGGTCCCCACCGCGACCCTCAGGCTCAGCGCGCGCCCCGCGCTCCCGGCTTCCTCCCGTGTCCGCGCGGCCACCAGCTCCGGGGACATCGCCTCGGGGACTCGCTGCCACGTCGTCACCCCGATATGGTCACCTAGTCGGCTGCAGAGAGGAGAGATGGCGCCGGGGAAGGAGGGGACCCCCGGCGAGACCCGGGTGGGACCGTCTGCCCGGGGACCGCCGGAGAGTCCCAGGAGGTGCCCAGAGCAGACGCAGCCGGGGTGACGTGGGGACTCCGGGGCACGCCTGCGTCACGTTGGACGGCCAAGGCCCAGAGGCAGGGACGCAGATGACCCCCGGGAGTGTCCCCGGCGCCGACGGGGACGCCGGCCCCTCCTCCTCCCGTCCGTCCGCGTGTCCCCCGTGAGCCTTTTCTACACCCAAAGCTGCCATTTGTGGAGTCTCGTAGGCGTGACGTGTGGCCCTCCGTGTCATCTCTCCATCGCTTCCGCCTCCTCGTGCGGAGAGAGGCCCTCGGACGAGGCTGAGGCGTCCCCACACCCATGGCTGCTCCAGAAAATAAAATATTTTTGAAACCGCCGCTGGGTCTCCCTGTGACACCGCACGGCCACCCGCCCACCCGACGGTCACCTGAGCCCCAGAGCCACGCTGAGGTCACTTTCTTAAAGGCCACCTGCCCTCCCGGCACCTCAGGGGAGTTCAGGCCGGCTCCTAAGTCCCCCCATGAGGCCTTTGTTTCTTGCTGTGACTGTCACAAAACGCTTGAGGTTGGGTGATGCACAAAAAAGGTTCTGGACCTCCCCGGGTCCTGGAAGCCGGTCAGGGCCGGCGAGGGCGGGCTTCAGTGTGGCTCTGCGAGGGACAGAGCCAAAGCTGTCACCTACTTATTAAAAACTGACAGAAAGATACCACGGCCCACGCCTGGCCACTCCGCGGTGTCCACTGGGTCACGTCCCATCAGGTGACTTGGTGCTTGAACAGGTGGACGGGGACAGGTTACAGGGCTTCGTGATCTCGGTTGGGGGGTGACACACAGTTGTTCGGGGCTCATCCAAGAGAACAGGGGAACAGTGTTGGCCTTGGCGCTGTGAGAGGGGCCCCAGCGTGGACACGGGGGACATTTGAGGCTGGGACACCCTTCCCCATGACCTGGGGCCACCCAGCTCCTGTGACACCCTGGTACATCGTCAATTTCCATGCGGACAAAGTCCCTCCACCATGTGTCCCCAGCCAGGGGTGACGTTGGGAGTCCCCATGGGTGGACGGCTCAGGGCCCCCCAGGACCGCGTCCAGCCCACCGCGAGGTCGCGGATGGAGTTGCCTCGACTGGAGTCCTTGCTGGGGACGTGATCCCGGGGTACCCCGAGAAAGGGACTTACCTGGTGCCCCACGGAGGTCCCGGTCTGTCTACGGCCGCCATTTTGGAATCAGGGTGAGCCCAGGCCCAGCTGGACAGGGCGGGAGGGCAGCTGTGGACACCCGCCCTCTGCTGCCACCTCGGCCCTGGATGTTTCAAGTCCCCCCAGGAACCAAATTAGAAGCCACAGACGTGTGACTCTAAGTGTGAATGTTGTCAACCCAGGGGGCGGGGCCCTGTCACCAGCCACCGGCCAGGCCACCGCTGCGTGTTAGCTGAGAAGAGCCAAGCCCGCGGGTCTCTGTGCATGCGACCTTATTTTGAGTATTTTATTTTTTTTTCATGAAAAACCTCCATTTGAGGTCGGAATGCAACAGCTGCAGGAAGGTGCAAAGACGCTCAATTATCTCAGGTTCCTGCAAAAGTTCCAGACACAAATAGAAACATCGGTCCCTAACCCAAGCCCTGGGTGAGGGATGGCGGTTGGATGAAACCTTGCACCATCCCCCGCCATCCCGGGGGAACACGCCCCGCAATGTGGACACCCTAAATTTCCTGCCCGTGGCTTAGAATTCCTGCTAAAAGTTGCACAGAAAAAAAAGGAGAAAATTCTATTTTCTTTTTCAGGGCTGAATATTGATCCCAGGACCTCACACATGCACGGCCAGGGTTATCCCGCTGAGCGCCACCCCCGGTCCCCAAATAAATTCTTATGATATCATTGAGCCCAGCACGGTGGTCCACACCTAGAGCCCCGGTGACTCGGGAGGCTGAGGCAGGAGGATGGCAAGTCGAGGCCAGCCTCAGTAAATCAGGGAGACCCTCAGCAACTAAGTGAGGCCCGGTCTCCAAATAAAAAGTAAAAGGAGCTGAGGTCGCGGCTGGGTTGCCGAGTGCCCTGAGGTCAGTCCCCAGCTCTGCATCACGGTGTGTCACCGCTCGTCACCCCCTTGGGATTTACATAGGAAATTCGTCTTCCCCACGGGGGATGACAACCCTGCCCTTTTGTGACCTGCCTCCACCCAGAGAGCTGTGGGCTCTGGGGCCTCGGAAGGAAAGAGATGTCCCTTCAGAGCGAGGTCGACAGGCTCCTGCGGTCGGGAAACGGCTGACCTCGTTCCCGAGCCGCTGGAGAGGAACATCGTCAAGTGCATGTGAAGAGGCACACGCCACCACCACCACGCTCTCCATGACGGCTCTGCACTCCCGGCTCTCACGGTGCCACCGAGACGCACAGCCATGGAGTCGGCCACCAGGGAGTGGACCTCGGACACCATGAGCCCAAATCAACTCCTCCTCCTCCATTTGTGCTATGTGGGGCCCATGGTGTCCGAGGTCCAGTCCCCGGTGGCCGACTCCATGGCTCTGGCCCAAGGGGAGCAGAACAAGATGGCGGCAGGGCCTGGAGGAGGAGAGCCGCTCAGGACAGGGCACCAGGGGGCAGAGAGAGCTCTGCCCACCAGGGACAGGACAGAGACCCCCAAAGGCCCAGCCCAGGGACCCCCTCCTCCAGCCACACCCCACCTGCTGCAGCCACCACCCAGTGAGTCCATCCAAGTGGATTAATCCACTATGAGTCTACACCCAGTGAGTCCATCCAAGTGGATTAATCCACTATGAGTCTCCACCCAGTGAGTCCATCCAAGTGGATTAATCCACTATGAGTCTACACCCAGTGAGTTCATCCAAGTGGATTAATCCACTATGAGTCTACACCTCTTACAACCCAATCATTTCACAAGATGGCGGCAGGGCCTGGAGGAGGAGAGCAGCTCAGGACAGGGCCCCAGGGAGCAGAGAGAGCTCTGCCCACCAGGGACAGGACAGAGACCCCAAAGGCACAGCCCAGGGACCCCCTCCTCCAGCCACACCCACCTGCTGCAGTCTCCACCCAGTGAGTCCATCCAAGTGGATTAATCCACTATTAGTCTACACCCAGTGAGTCCATCCAAGTGGATTAATCCACTATGAGTCTACACCAGGGAGCAGAGAGAGCTCTGTCCACCAGGGACAGGACAGAGACCCCAAAGGCACAGCCCAGGGACCCCCTCCTCCAGCCACCCCCTACCTGCTGCAGTCACCACCCAGTGAGTCCATCCAAGTGGATTAATCCACTTATTAGGTTACACCTCCCGTAAGTGGGTCATTTGACCTGTGAGCTCTCTTGCATCAGGATATCAGCTGTGTCCAGTTAAAATAAAAGAGCAAACCTCCACGCACGATGCAGGGGGCTGTCTGTTTTGCGGGTTGGTGGGAACCCACCCTCCGTGGAGCCTGGTTTTGCCTGAACCATGAAGACCTCAGGTGGTCAGTCAGGAGAAGAAGCCCAAGTCCAACACACTACGTCCATCCCCCAGCGGTTTATGAGTCACCAAATGACCCAGCGAGACCAGCGGCTCTCCCAGTCCACCCGGAAGCCTGGCTTTGGTGACAGGTGACGCCGGGTTCGAGGTGCACAGAAAGAAAACCGGCCCCCTCCCTCCCTCCCTCCCTCCCTCCTGGCCAGGAAGATGTCGGCTTCCTTCTCGGGCCGTGGTTCCCAGTGACTCCAAGGCGCCCACGCGGGGACCCATCCCGAGGATCCTTCCTCCGTTGTCATTACCGGGAGCCGTAAATAATCCAACCTCGGGACTAATCTCCACGCCCAGCCCCGGCCGAGATTGCATCTTTACAACCAAATTACATTTGGAAGCTATTACCGTGCGCACGGCCCGCGACTAATGACTGTCCCTGAGCGGCCCGCCAAGCCAACCCAGAGACATGGAGTTGGTGACGGTCCCTGACGTCCCTCCGTGGAGTTCATCTGAGTGTGTCGCCTCCTTGGAGTTGACAGCCACAAAATGCAGACAGTCCTGCTCCAGGGCTGAGCCACGCTGCACATTAGAGACCCCTGACTCCTGCCACCAAGCCAGCAGGACGTCACACCTGTCACTCAGGGTGACAGGCAGGAGCCTATTGAAGAGGTGGAAAGGGGAAGGGGACACTCTCAAGGGACAGAGGGGTCCTCTCAGAGAGGACAGGGACAGCGCGCCCCTCCTGCCCTCCAGGTTTATGGGGGTCCCAGGGAAGTCCCCAGAGAGCCCCGCCCAGGTCCCCTCCTGACTTTGACGGACAGCAGGGTGACCTCCGACTCTGCAGTCCCCAGGGCCATGGCCACTCTGGGTCCCCCTGGCCCCTGCTGCCTGGTGCTCGGTGGAACCTGTTCTTGCAGATTTTAGGGTTGGAGGAAGGAGCCTCGTCCCCCTGGGTCCCGGGACCTGGTCTGCGTCAGGGTCCCACAAGTCCCCCCTTCAGGGTCCCCTGGCTCCTCTCAGGGACGTGACTTCCCGCCTGCATGTCCCCTGCAGGTCACAGGGGGTGTGTGAGGACGGTGGCGGAGGCTGTGCCCGGAGGCCAGGCAGGGCTGCAGGTCCAGGGCTTCTGGGGAGGAAGCTGTGGGGTCAGCACCGGGGGCCACTGATAGAACTGTCCCCTGATCCCCATGTGCCACCACCCAGGTCCGCCTGTCTGTCTGCTGTCATTGAGAGAGCAGAGCTTCTCCTGGCCTCCGAGGTCCTCTTGGTCAGTGCCTCCTAACCAGCTGCCCCTGGGCCCAATCATTCCCAACTGCGAAAAGAAACATTAAAATCCACGAGGCGGAAACTCCATGCAAAGCACCAAGCGCGCGCTCCGAGGTGCCCAAGGACGGAGCGGGGCTGGTCCCTTTCTGGGCCACTCGGCTGCATCTTGCGCCCCGCACCGAGTTCCCCCGGGAATCTGCAGCAGCTTGTCAGGGCTCTGGGGAACCATCAGGGACAAATGAGAGACCACCACTCGCGCTGCCAGGACACAGGGGTTTACCAGGTCACCCCCCAGAACGTCCCCTCGACCTCCTGTCGGGTCCTGGGCTCCGCTGAGATCCCACGGGGGTCCAGCTCAGGGTCCAGCTCCAGAATCCCTTGGCACTACGCACAGGTCACGCTCTGCATTTCCTCTCTCTGGGTTTGTGTCTCTGATTTTTAATTTTAAATTTTTTTTTTTTTACTTGCAAACGTCACCACCTACGTGAGTCACCCCGTCTGAACCCACAGGGGGAGAAAAATCCATTGGTGTTAATGAGGTGACACATTGGTCTCGCTGCCCAGAGAAATGGGCATTGCCTGGCGGAGAGGTGACAGGGACCCTAACCCTCCGCCCAGTGAAGTAGTCCCGGCCAGGGACAGGATATAGTCCCGGGGCCAGGGACAGGATATAGTCCCGGGGCCACGGACAGGATATAGTCCCGGGGCCAGGGACAGGATATAGTCCCAATGGGAGCGAATCTCCGCCCTCATCTCCTTCCAACTGAGCCCCACATGCCGAGTGCTCACCTCCTATCAATACTCCCTTCCAATTATTGATCTATCAGTGGATTGATTCACTCACACGGTCAGAGCGCACCAGGAACCCGTCACTGCCCCCTGCCTCCCCAGGACCAAGCCTTCAACTCAAGAGCCTCCGGGGGACACCATAGATTTAAATCATGTTGATTATTCAGTTTATTATCGATTCTTATGAGTTATTTATAGTCAGTCCATCAATGAGCTGGCTTCTGGCCCCTTTTTCAGTTTTTCTTTCCGGACGGAATCTACATCGCGGAGGCTACCCCCGGTGTCTCCCAGGGAGGAGATAAAATGGGAAACACATTTTCGGTGCACGCGACTCGATTCTTGCTCGTCCATCTCCGAGCGCCCCAGAAACTCGGCTTCCGCTAACATCTTCCGCATCTGCAGCCGCCACGGTGCCCGCTGATCCTCCCGACTCTTGGGAGGCTGAGGCAGGAGGATGGCCAGTCGGAGGCCAGCCTCGGCCACGTACTGAGCTCCTGTCTCAAAATAAAAAACTTGAAAGTGGGTGACGATGTGGCTTATTTTATATAAATATATATAAAACCATGGGAGGCAGGAGCACCACCTTGGTACCCAGATACGGATTTCTGGTCCCCGGGGGTGGACGCAGGGGACACGGGTCAGCATTCTGCAGAGAGGACCAACCTGCTGGAGCGAAGCAGCGGGCTGACCTCGGGGCCCCAGACCATGTGCACGGGCTGCGGTCCCTCATAGAACATGCACAGGGGACCAGGGTCCAGATCTCAGTACGTCCTTCAGGGCCCAGGGGACACGTGGCAAGCCGTGACCCACCACCCCTGCAGGCGCTGAGAATTTTGCAGAAAACGATTCGTCCCTGTCACAGCCCCCAGTGAATGTCCTGCTCCTTGCGTGTGTGAGAGAGAGAAGGGGACAGTCCCACCTGCTTCCAGAGGGACACATCACCCAGGGACGTCACTCCCTCCTGCCTGGGTGACCTCAGGTAAGCCCTGCGCCTGATTCTGTGTCTCAAAGCGGGACGGATGCACTCGTCAGGTTTCCGTTACTGTGACAAAGCACCCGGGACGGTCCACCTAGAGAGACGAAAGGTTCCACGTCGGGGCATGATTTTGGAGATTCCAGCTCCTGGCTCTGGTGAAGCGTAACCTCCGGGAGAAGGACGTTGTGCAAGGGAAATTCTTTGCATGCAAACTGACCCGGATGGGAGGCAGGTGGCCGCGGAACCTTCTAGTTCTCTCCAGGTGCATTAAACCTTGAGAAGAAAAATTCACCAAAAAAAGGAGAAAAAAAAAAAAAAAGAAAAGAAAAAAAGAAAGGTCCAGATGTTATTTTCAGAGATCACCGCCGTGGCCCTGGGGAGGAAAATAGGGCAGTGGCTATAAATAAACACACCAACAAATAAAAGGAGAGAAAGATGGAAAATCCAGTCGGGACGGAACCGCCTCATCTCGCAGCGCCGCGGCTGGGAGACCAGGTTGGGGACTGTCACATCACGGCATTTTTAAGATTTTTTTAATTTTTATTTTTCCTCCTTTCCCACCTGGAGGATCGGGCGCTTTGAGAAGGAGATTCTGCAGAGAAACGTGAGAAACTGGTTAATTTGCAAGAAGATGGATGACACCCGGCGCCGCCCAGGAGGAGCGCAGAATCCCCGGAGCGGCTCGGGAGGCTGAGGCAGGAGGATGGCGAGTTCAAAGCCAGCCTCCGCCCGAGGGAGGCCCTGAGCAGCTCGGGGAGACCCTGTCTCTGAATAAAATGCGAAATAGGGCTGGGGACGGGGCTCAGGGGTCGAGGGTCCCCAAGGTCCAGAGCTGGGCCAGGAGGGTCCTTGTCCTTTGACCTTTTTATATTTTGTTTAGAGACAGGGTCTCGCTGAGTGGCTCAGGGCCTCCCTAAGTTGCTGAGGCTGGCCTCCAACTTGAGATCCTCCTTCCTCAGCCTCCAGGAGCCACAGCGATAACAAGTGGGCACCGTGGTGCCCGGCTGCAGCCACAGGGGTCAGGACTGATTTTTCCAGTGGACGTCCCAGAGTCGTCAGGGATCCAAGAGGAAGGGAAGCAGGAACATTGAGGCATAGATACGCACCTATTATATTAATTTTATGCCGCGTTCGGTCGATGTTTTCCTGATCTCTTCCTTCTCCCAACATGTGGTTGGATAACAAGTGCGACCGGCAGGAATCCCTCGGCGGGGGTGGGGGCGGGGGGGGGAAACAGAAACTTGTGCTTAGATGACGCGGAGCAGCCTTGGTGGCATCCAACGGTCCTTTGCTATTTCAAGCACCAACTTTGAAGACTGAGCCGACACACAGCCACGCCCCTGCATCTGGAGCCCCGCAGCCTGGCACCATGCACGTGCGTCCTTTGTCCCCTCGCACAAAGGAACAGAATAAAATTGCAGAGCGGATTTAGAAACCGATTCCAAAGGCACCGTCTCTGTCTTCCCGCCCTCTCAGAGAGAGACTTCAGACACAAACACCATTGTGTGGGCGCCCAGGGTGGGGGCCTGCCCCCTGCCCAAGCCCGCAAAATGCAAAATGCAAAAAAAAAAATGCACGCACAAACCCCCCCAAGAAACCCAAAGGCCCTCCCCAAACCCCGCCCTTTGGGTGGCCTGCGATTGCACGAGTCAAATTCTGCAGAGTTTTTAAGAAAACGCCCAGAAGTGACCTCCTCTGTCTAGGGGTCAGGGTGGAGAGGACCTTAGACCCCACACTTAGACCCCAGTGGGTTTTGAGGGAAGAAAGGGGGGGCGGGCGGATCGTGGAATATTACTCAGCCACGAAGAGGAATGAAATCAATGCATTCGCCAATAAATGTCTGGAACTGGAGATTATCAAGCGAAGTGAAGTACGCCAGTCCCCCCCAAACCAAAAAAAAATTTTTTAAAAAATAATAAAAATAAATATCTAGGGCTTCTGGGGACTGCCCACCCACCCTGAAGCCTCATGATCTGTCCCCTCTGGACACCTTTCCTTCATGATAATAGGTTCTACTGCTGAATGCCCTAATTTAATCATGGCACCCTATATTCATGCATCCAGTATGACCGGGTACCCCTAAATTTGCACGATTTAAATCAATTAGAAATTTAGCCACTTTGGTGGTTAAAAAAAAAAAAACCCAAACCATGCATTATTTATATTTGCTGTGATTAAATGGAATTTTACTTTCAGATTTTAAGAGAAATTAACTGAAAGCAGTTTTGTGAACCTCTCAAAGTTTGGGGCGCCCCTCAGAAGGCCCTACGGACCAGGGTGCCATCTTGGTGACATTCCCCGCCCCCTCCACCAGGGGGCGCCCCGCAGCATAACCCTCAGATAGGGGGGATTGTCCAGGACCCCTGGGGTGCAGATAGGGTGGGTGGCCTTCTGCTGCTTAGATGGGGCCTCCCAATAGAGGTCTGGGGTCCTTGGGGGGGGTCTGCCTTTTCTCTGAGGGTCTGCGGTGCAGCTGGGGGCTGGGTGGAGTCTGGGGTCCCTGGGGTCCGGGTGGGGATTTGGGGTGCATGTGGGAGTCAGGATGGGGATCTGAGGTCCACGGGTCCCTGGGGGTCTGGACGGTCTGCTCTTGCAGAAGGGGGAGGGGAGGGATGGGGGGCTGAGGTCTCGGGTGTGGGTGGGGTCTGGGGTGGGGGAGCAGGGTGAGGGTCTGGGGTCCAGATGCAGGTTGGGATGGGGGTCTGGGGTCTCAGGTGGGGTGGGGGACCCGGAATGGTGGTCTGGGGTCCAGGTGGAGGAGGTCGGGATGGGGGTCTGGGGTCCCGGCGGGTGGGTTTGAGCTCTGGGAACCCTGGGGAGGTTCTGGTTGGGGTCTGGGGTCTTGGGGCTCCCAGGGGTCTGCAGGGGGGGGTGAGGTCTGGGGTCCCGGGGGTCTGGGTGTAGGAGGTTGGGATGGGGGTCTGGGGTCCTGGGATGTGGGTGGGGTTTGGGGTGCGGGGGGCCAGGGTGGGGGTCTGGGGTCAGGTGGAGGTCGGGATGGGGGTCTGGGGGCGGGGTGATCTGTGGTCCCTGGAGGGGTTCTGGTTGGGGTCTGGGGTCCCAGGGGTCTGGGGGTGGGGTGAGGTCTGGGGGAGGGGTTCTGGTCGGGGTTGGGGGTCCCGGGGTCTCGGCGTCAGGTGGGGCCTGGGGGCGGGGTGGAGATCTGGGGTCCTTGGGGGGGGTTCTGGTTGGGGTCTGGGGTCCCGGGTTCGGGTGGGGTCTGGGGGGGGGATGGGGTCTGGGGTCCCGGGGTGAGGTCTGGGGTCCTTGGAGGGGTTCTGGTTGGGGTCTGGGGTCTGGGGGTGGGGTGGGGTCTGGGGTCCCGGGGTGGGGTCTGGGGTCCCTGGAGGGGTTCTGGTCGGGGTCGGGGGTCCCAGGGGTCCCGGGGTCGGGTGGCTCTGCGGCCGGGGCGGGGCGGCAGCGCTGCGGGTCCGGCGCGCGGAGGGCGGGCGGCGCGGGGCGTTTCCGCGTCCCGCTGGGCGACGCCGTGTCCCGGGCGGGCGGAGGGCGGCGCGGAGCGGTGGCGCGGCCGGGCGGCCATGTCGCCTTTGTCTGCGGCGCGGGCGGCCCTGCGGGTGTACGCGGCGGGGGCCGCGGTGCTGGTGGCGCAGCTGCTGCGCCGCTGCCTCGGGGGCTTCGCGGAGCCAGGTCAGCGGGGCGCGGGGGCGGGGGTGACCTTGGGGTCCGCGGCGCGCGCTCGGGGGCGGCGGGTCGGGGCCGCGCAGCTGCGCCCCCCGCGCGCTCCTGCTCCGGGCGGCCGCGCGCTCGCGGTGTCCCCTGCGGGGGGGACCGGGCGGGGGTCGTCCGAGGGGCCCGCGTCCCCCGCGGCCGTGGCCCAGCCCCCGGGGCTCGTGCGCGCCCGACCTCGGGCGGCTCTGGTTGGCGCTCGGCGCCGGGGGTCTGCTGGAGGCCGCGCGCCCCCTGCGTCCCGGGAGGGGAGGGCAGGGGCAGGGGGCGCCCCGAGCCCTCGGTCCCCCCGGGGAGGGGGCCCGGGCCTTCCGGGAGGCGGAGCCGGCGGCGCAGCAGGCCGCGGGGAGGCTGCGGGGGGCGGCGCTTCCGCCGGCGCAACTTTGTTCCCGGGGCCTCCGGGGAGCGCCCGGGGGACGCGCAGCCTCCGCGCCTCCGCCTGCGAGGCCCGGGGGAGGCCGCGGGGTGTGTGCGCGCGCACCGCGCATTTGCACGGCTCGGCGTGGGGGTCCGAGCCAGCGCCGGCGTCTTTGTAGGGACGGAGTCCCGGGGCGTGACAGGCCAGTGTGACAGGCCACCGAGATGCGGTGCCCCAAAGGACAGCTTCACTCTTAAAGCAAAATCTCTCCCCGGCCTCAGGGCGCGAGTCTGCACCCTGGCGTCCCGCGGGCGGGGCCAGGTCTGCCTCTCCGCCTGGCCAACTGCGCTGGGCGCCCCTGCGACACCGGGGGCGGGCCGCGCTGGTGGCAGGCGCGTGTGGTTACGAAATGACTCGATTTCCCGTGTGGACACAGCCCCAGGGGCCGCGCTCGGAGAGGCACAGCCACGTGGGGCGCTCGGCCTTGCAACCCGGGGAAGGGTCCATTTGAATATCGCCTGGGGTCACCTTTCTGCTTCCTGATAAAGTGACTTTCCGTATTTTCGAGCCCTTTGCGAGTGACTGGAGAGGGTGGTGCAAGGAACTGGCCCTGGGAGGGCGCTGCGGGGCAAGGTCCCCTTTGCAAGGGGCAGTCCCTGGCGGGGTCCAGGTGCACCCTGCCCGCCGGTGCTGGCCCGTGCAAGTTTTGCTTTGCGACAGCCGCGTCACCTGCGCGGGAATGCGCTCAGCGGAGCCGCAGCCTTGGACGCAGAACTGGATTTCAGCTCAGTTGAGCTCAGCGAGGCTGCTGCCTGCCCGACACGGCCTCGGGGGACTTGGGCAGCTGCCATTGGGGCCACTGTGGGTCCCACCTGTGGATTTAAAAAAAAAAAAAAGTCGTCCAAAAGCTCTCGGTGGACAGGAACCGGTGTCCCCGGTGCATGTGCACCTTGATTGACAGTTTTTGCATTCTCCAAGTGTCGTCCTTCCCCTCCGGTCGCCTGGGCCATTATTGGAGCTGGCAGAGCACGCCGGGCCTTGCCCTCTCTGCCTGAGGCCTCCATGTTCTGTCCGCGCTCAAAAATGCCACTTTGTTTCATTTTGTGCCGTGGATCCAGCTTCTGATTCGTTCTGAACGTGCAAAGCTTGACCTTTACACCCTGGCCTTTGCAGGAGGGTTGCAAACAAGCCGGACTCTCAGAGTCTTTTTTTTTTTTTTTAATAAAGGGGCTGGATCCAGCTTGGGTTGTGCCCCTCGGTGTGGCTGGAGGGCACAGCGACCTGAGGGCGGGGAAAGTCCACCCTGGAGTCTGACTGCCAGCCTGGTTCAACTGCCTTCTGCAAAAACAGACTAATTGCCAAGGAATGGCATTCCTGAGCTGGGAGGGGTTGGCCGGGCAAGTTAGGGTCTGTCCCCCACCTCCCGGAGGAGGCCACATTTAAATGGCCCACACTCTAAGGAAGGCCTGGCCTGTCAATCACATCGCAAGAGGCGGGAGGTGAAGGATTGCATTTCGTAGCTCAAAGTGCACCGGGGTGCAGAGGTGTGGGGTGCAGGCCTGTCAATCACCGAACGGTGACCCTGAGGGAAACAAAGTTCACGCACCGGAAGCCAGGGCCTCAGGTTTGCAAAGCTCACGCTGTACCAGGGAGCGACCCCTGCAGACGTGTATTTTATTTTTCATGCACAGACAAAAAAAATATATATATATAAATATTTGCAGGATATAGTGCTTATTAGTTTGAATTTTTTGGTGCTGGGGTTTGACCTCAGGGGTGTGAACCCCTTGAGCCACATCCCCAGACCTTTTTATTTATTGATTTATTTAATTTAGAGACAGCGTCTCGCTACGTTGCTTAGGGCCTTGCTAAGTGCCTGAGGCTGGCCTCCAACTTGCCGTCCTCCTGCCCCAGCCTCCCGAGCCCCTGTGTCTTTCCCCTCCCTCCTTCTCTCCCTCCCTTTCTTCCTTTCCCATGTGATGGACACCAGAGCTTCCAGGGATATCTTTTTGTACCCTTCCCTCTTTTGCCTGTAGGCGATATTTATTGCTTTTCAAGGTCACTGCGTCTCTGAGGAAATACTGTGGCTTTGCTTGAGTCTGGGGGACAATAGCTGGACAATGCAGCCCCTTGGCTCACTCATGTGCAATTAGAAAAGGCAAGACCCGCTGCCTGGGCAGCAGCTCAGGGACCCCGAGACCAGCCTGGGAGCGCCTGGAGCCAACTGTACCTGCAGCTGGGAGCCCGCTCCACCCAGCTGCAGGGAAGGGGCTCCCGGGTCCCTGTGGCTGCGGGTTCTGAGGAACTGACAGGCGGCACCTGCAGGCGGGGGTCCTTGGAAGCTGGGTCGAGGCCAGGTCCTATCTGTAACTGTGACACTTGCTGATAAGACATTCTCCCGCTGCCAGCGCCTGTCAATCAGACAGGAGCAATAATGATAGGGATGACCACAGTCCAATCCCACGCTGCCCAGCAGGCCTCAGGACCCTGTTCAGAATAATCATCTTCACGCTGAAAATGATGGTGTATAAGCCGCGCGCCGCGGCACACGCCTATCATCCTAGCAGCAGCGGAGGCTGAGGCAGGAGGATGGCGAGTTCAAAGCCAGCCTCTGCCAAAGGGAGGCCAAAGCAACTCAGGGAGACCCCGTCTCTCAATAAAATGCAAAATAGGGCTGGGGACGGGGCTCAGGGGTCGAGGGTCCCTGAAGTCAATCCCCAGTACCCCCAAAACAAACAGAGAAACTCAAAATGACTATAAAATGCTCCTCTAGTACCAGGGCCTCTTTTGAACAAAAAAAATAATAAAAATAGCAGTAAAAATTAATAATGATGATAATAAACTTTCTGAGGATCTCTTTCAGCCTAATAATAATAATAATAATAATAATAATTGAATATGGAACTTTTCTCCAGCCACCAAAACCTCTTTTAGCCAAATTTTAGCATCCGTAATAATAAACAAGAATAATCGAAAGTTTTTTCCCCTTTGGGTGCCCAAACCTTTCAGCCTGATTAATAAAAGGGATAATAATGATAATAATAATAAATGATCAATAATGACAACATGTAGGAAACTTTCCTCCAAGTTCAGGACTTAAATAAGAGCCGTAACAACAATAAAAGTAAGAATGATCCAATGCTAAAACTTCTCTCCGGGTACCAGGCCTTCTTATTTCCAAAGAATAACAAAAATAATAAATGATTTTTTTGGGGGGGTATCAGGGATGGAACCCAAGGGTGCTTCACCCCGGAACCCCCGCCCCCAGCCCTTTTTTATATTTTATTTAGAGACAGGGGTCTCCCCGAGTTGCTTCACGCCTTGCTAAGTTGTGGAGGCTGGCCTCCGACTGGCGATCCTCCAGGCCTTGGCCTCCGGAGACACTCGGATGCTTGGGCAATAAATAAATAAATCATGACAAATGATAAAGTCAATCACCAGTATTGAAGATTGAAAAAAAATTTTCCTTCATGTTCTGCGACCTCTTTTCTGCCAAGAAGGAATGAGGATCATAGCAAGTCATAAATAATTACTGAATGCCAGGTAATAAATTCTTCCCGCTACCAGATAATAATAATAATAATAATAATTAAAAAATTGAATATATCACTTTCTCCCAGGTATCAGGAGCTCTTCAGCCTAATAATAATAATAAATAAATTAAATATTAAATTGGAAACTTTCCTACAGGTACCAGGGACCTATTCAGCCCAATAATAATAGCAAGAATAATAATAATAAATCGGATGTAAAATTTTTCTGTTTTAGGTAAAACATAAAAGTGGCCCTGGTGGTCACTCTATAGGAACACAACAGTGGTGACGAGGACCCACGCTGTTGCTGCGGTCACACTGGAGGCCCTGGGGCAGCAGGAAGTCATCTCCAAGCCCCTGGCCCACGTGTCCGCCCTGGGTATGCTACCCTCACTGGCCTAGTGGCGAGCAGCTCAGGGGTCTCCCTTCTCTGGAAGTCCACCTGCTTGTCCTGCTGAGTGCTTCTCCCGACCCCCCAGCGCGGCACAGGCAGGGCTCTGGGGTCTTGCAAAGGAACCTGGTCCCCAGCCCCACCCTGGGCGGGTGGCCCCTCACTGCAGTCTCCGCCTGCGTCTCCATGAGGCTTCTCCTCTGGGTCTGTGTCCCCTCCTCTGTCCCTTGGGAGGACCTGGCCTTGGGTTGGAGGTGGGCCCTCTGCAGCCTGCCCGGGCCGTGGGGGACATGGCCTGGCTTGGCTCTGAGCCCTGCGTCGTGGTTTTGGCTTCAGCTCAGCGCTGACAGCTTGCGAGTGTCCCCAGCCTGCGTCTCTCTCTCTCTCTCTCTTTTAACTTATTTTTTAATTTATTTTTAAACCGGGACTGAGCCCAGGGCCACTGAACCACGGAGCCAGCTGCATCCCCAGCCGTTTGCATATTTCATTTAGAGGACGGTGGTGGCAGTGGCGGCGGTGGCGGCGTTGCTAAGTGGCTCCCAGCCTCGCTTTGGCTGAGGCCGGCTGGGAATTCACCATCCTCCTGCCTGGGCCTCCTGAGCTGCTGGGATGACAGGCGTGGGCCACCGCTGTGCCTGGCTTAGGGGTCCCCGGTCTCAAGAAAACCGAGCTGTGTGGGAGGTCCTTGCGCACAGAGGGGACCCTGGGTGGCGGCTCCAAGGACCTGGGGATGTGGCTGTGTCGCGGATCATCCCATCTTCTGCTCCAAGAGCTCCCAGGTGCATGGGTGTCCCCAAGCTCAGATGCACTTAGGCTGCTCCGGAGCCTGCGACGTTCACCAAGGGCCTCCAGTTCGTTTGGAAGCATCAAAAGTTGGGGGTCCAGCGCTTCTTGGCCAAACCCAGGACCCTGGTAGCCAAAGCCACATCCCGGTGTCCGCTTCTGGGCTTCCCAGCAATGACCTCTGTTGACCTTGGGGGCTGGTTGCTGCTCCCCGCGGGCCCTGAAGGGTGTGGGTCTCCACGCGTCGTGCGCCGCATGGTGCACCCTCTGGGTCTTTGGCCCAAGGCCGATGGGCTACAGGGGCGTCTGCAGTGACCCGAGCAGCGCCCCCTAGAGTCGGGCTCCCAGCTCTGCAAGAGAGCGAGGCGCACGCACGCGCGTGCGCGGTGCGTTTGATGGACGGCTGTGCTGCTCCGCGCATGCCCGCTGGGCCCTGCCCTGCGCCTGGCTGTGTCTCCCGGAGCGCACGGGGGGCCGTGGCGCGCGTCTCTTCTCACGCTGTGTTTGTCTTGGTGCTTATTTAGCAGGTGCCCGCGCATGAGCGGTCGCCCGGCCGGCCGTGCGGACGACGACGACGCCGCCGCCGCCATGGAGAGCAAGGCCGGGGACCCGTCGTCGTCGCAGGCCGACCTGAAGCTGGTGGCGCACCCCCGCGCCAAGAGCAAGGTGTGGAAGTATTTCGGCTTCGACACCAACGCCGAGGGGTGCATCCTGCAGTGGAAGAAGATCTACTGCCGCATCTGCATGTCGCAGATCGCCTACTCGGGCAACACGTCCAACCTCTCCTACCACCTGGAGAAGAACCACCCCGAGGAGTTCTGCGAGTTCATCAAGAGCAACACGGAGCAGATGCGCGAGGCCTTCGCCACCGCCTTCTCCAAGCTCAAGCCCGACGCCGCCGCCGCCTCCTCCTCCGCGGCCTCGTCCTCCTCCTCCTCCTCGTCCCCCTCGACGTCGCAGCCACCGCCCCCGCCGTCCGCGTCGTCGCAGCTGCCAGGGGCGCAGGAGGCGCTGGCCGGGAAGCCCGGGCTGGAGGGCCGCCGGCAGCAGGAGCTGACGGGCGCGGTGCTGGCGCTGCTGTGCGAGGGCCTCTTCCCCGCGTCCACCGTGGACGAGCCCGCGTTCCGCGCGCTGCTGCGGGCGGCCGAGCCCCGCTACGAGCTGCCCAGCGCCCGCTTCTTCGGCAGCCGGGCGCTGCCCGCGCGCTACGGGGCGGTGCGCGAGGCCGTGCGCAAGGAGCTGGCGGAGGCCGCGTGGTGCGGCGTGTCCACCGAGCTGTGGCGCAGCGACAACCAGAACCGCGCCTACGTGACCCTGGCCGCGCACTACCTGGGCCTGGCGTCGCCCAACTGCCTGTCGGTGGCCTCGCGGTGCCTGAAGACGTTCGAGGTGCCCGAGGAGAACGCGGCCGAGACCATCACGCGCGTCCTCTACGAGACCTTCATCGAGTGGGGCGTCAGCGCCAAGGTGTCCGGCGCCACCACCGACGGCGGCAAGGACGTGGCGCAGGCCTGCTCGCTGCTGGACATCCCCGTGCACATGCCGTGCCTGGGCCGCGCCTTCGACGCGGCCATCCAGCAGGCCTTCCGGCTGCCCAAGCTGGCCGCGCTGCTGGCGCGCTGTCGCCGCCTGGTGGCCTACTTCCAACAGTCGTCGGTGGCCAGGTACATGCTGGCCGAGAAGCAGAGGCTGCAGGGCGCCGCGCGCGGCATGCTGGTCAGCAACCGGGTGGCCGGCTGGGGCAGCACGCTGGCCATGCTGCAGCGGCTGCGGGAGCAGCAGTTCGCCATCGCGGGCGTCCTGGTGGAGGACAGCAACAACCACCACCTGATGCTCGAGGCGGCCGAGTGGGCCACCATCGACGGCCTCGTGGAGCTGCTGCAGCCCTTCAAGCAGGTGGCCGAGGTGCTGGCCGCGGCGCGGCACCCGACCATCAGCATGGTCAAGCCGCTGCTGCACATGCTGCTCAACACGACGCTGCACGCCAAGGACGGCGACCCCAAGGATCTGAGCATGGCCAAGGAGGTGATGGCCAAGGAGCTGACCCGCACCTACCAGGAGGCGCCCGAGACGGACCTGTTCCTCAACGTGGCCACCTTCCTGGACCCGCGCTACAAGAGGCTGCCCTTCCTGTCGGCCTTCGAGAGGCAGCAGGTGGAGAACCGCGTGGTGCAGGAGGCCAAGAGTCTCCTGGACAGGGCCAAGGACGGCGGCTGCCCCGCGCCCCCGCCGCCGCTGCCCGCCGAGGACAAGCCGTGCGCGGGGCCCGAGGAGCCTCCGGCCAAGCGTCCGGCCAGCGCCATCCACAGCCTGCTGGCCGAGATCTTCTGCCCGGCGGCCGGCGCCGAGGACCAGGAGGAGGTGACGGCGCAGCTGCTGGAGGAGCTGAGCAACTTCAAGTCGCAGAAGGTCCTGGGCCTGCACGAGGACCCGCTCAAGTGGTGGTCAGGCCGCCTGGCGCTCTTCCCCGTGCTGCCCCAGGTCCTGCAGAAGTACTGGTGCGTGGCCGCCACGCGCGTCCCCCCCGAGCGCCTCTTCGGCTCCGCCGCCAACGTGGTCAGCGCCAAGCGCAACCGCCTGGCCCCCGCGCACGTGGACCAGCAGGTGTTCCTCTACGAGAACGGACGGGCCTCCGCGGCCTCCGCGGAGGCCGAGCCCGAGGACGAGGACGAGGGCGAGTGGGGGCTGGACCAGGAGCAGCTGTTCCCGCTCGGGGACCCGGCCAGCGGCGGCTTCTTCGGGCTCAGGGACGGGGGCTTCCTCTAGGGGACGCTGTCCGTGCACACTGGACCGTCAAGAGCCGAGAAGGAAGGACGCACGCGGCTGGGGGTGCCCAGGGGCGCAGAGAGACTCGCGCCCTGTCCTCGGTCACCTTCCACAAACCAAAGGCCACAGCTTGATTTCCCCCCCCCCAAGAACTGGACACGGTGGTCAGGGCCTATCATCCCAGCAGCTTGGGAGGCTGAGGCAGGAGGATCGCCAGTTGGAGGCCAGCCTCTGCAACCAGCGAGGCCCTCCGCAGCCCTATTTCTAAGGCGGAAATATAAAAAGGGCTGGGGACATGGCTCAGGGTTCACTGTCCCTGGGTTCAACCCCTGGTCCCCTCCCCCCCCCAAGAAAAAACCAGGTGGCAGTGGGGTGAGGCTTGGGGACACAGGGTGGGGGACCTCAGGCAACACCGGCTTCTGCATGAACCTCCTTCCCCTCCCTCTCCGCCTGTTCCTTCCCAAGAAGTGACCGTGGGTGTCTCCAGAGAGGGTTCTGAGTCAGTCTGGAAAGTTCCATCCCGATCTGGGTGGGGGGCCGAGTGCCACCGAGCAGAGCGTCACCTGTCCGTCAAAGCCCTGAGGATTTTCTCTCCCCGGGGACTCTGCACGGTGTTGCTCTCCGTCGGGGAGACCACAGAGTCCAGGGGTTGAACCCAGAGGGGCACTTGACCCCTGAGCCCGGTCCCCAGCCCTATTTGGCATTTTATTTAGGGACAGGGTCTCCCTGAGCGGCTCAGGGCCTCCCTTTGGCAGAGGCCGGCTTTGAACTCGAGGTCCTCCGGCCTCAGCCTCCGGGGCTGCTGCGATGATAAGCATTCCCGCTTTTCAAGCCACTTGCAAGCCGGGGAGTTCACGCATCTTGCGGTTCTGGGTTTTATTTGTGATGCATGAGCCGAGGTGAGCTGTTTTTTAGGTTTTTTTGGGGGGGGGTAGTCAAAGACCCCTATTTTTTTTTTTTCTTTTTCTGCTTTTGTTTAAACCTGCTTGAGGCCGGCTTCCCGGCATGGAGGTGGGAAGTTGAGGTTCTTGGACGGGAGAAGACGTTCGAATTCTTTAAAAAAAAAAACTCAAGCTCATGGGGGAGATTTAATTTGCAAAAATAAAATAAAATAAAATAAAACTTATTTATTTTCGGAATTGGCTTACGGGAAGGGTCCAGAGGCGCCCAGCTCCTTGTGCAAGTTGGGAGCACCCAGGGTGCCGGGCTGGGCGGGGCCGGGTGGACAGCGTCGCGACCATGTCGGGATTTTGCGCTTCTTGCCGGTTTCTCCTTGCCTTCCTGGAAGCTCCGACCTTGGCTTCTGCTCAATAAATCAGAGACGCAAAGCCGCCGCTGCTCCTGGGCTCGTCTGCTGCGCGTGCGTCCGTCCCCGGGACCCTCGGGTCTGCCCACAGGCTGGCCTCGGGAGGGGTGGCCGTGCTCGCTGGCCTTAAAGGACACCTGAACTGGCCACTCACAGCTCAGGTCTCACCCTGGGGTCTTGCAGCTTCGAGTTCAGATGGGGATTTTTTTTTTTGCGTTTTTCTGTTCTCTTTCTCTCTTTGGTGTCAGATACCTATGGGACCCGGTGGGTGCAGTCGCCCAAGGAGGTCCCCAACAGGGGGACCTCATGTGGGCACCGGTCACTTGTCGATGCACGGAGATTTATTCAGGAAATCCAGAGGGGCTCTCTGTGGGGCAGAGCGCAGGCCACCTTGAGAGGGATCGGGGGACATTTGGGGGTTTGGGGTCCTTTCAAGGGGAACTTGGGACTGGCCGTGGTGGATCCACGCCTATAATCCCAGCAGCTCGGGAGGCTGAGGCAGGAGGATCGCCAGTTGGAGGCCAGCCTCTGCACAAGCAAGACTCTAGGCAGCTTAGCAACAACTATTTCTAAAACTGAGATATAAAAAGGGCTGGGGACGTCGTGGCTCGGTGGTTACGTGTCCCTGGGTCCAATCCCTGGTGCCCAAAAAAAAAAACCTCAGGTGACGGTACGTAGAGGCTTGGGGACACAGGTTGGGGGGACTCAGGCTGCACCAGGGATCCAGAGGAAGCTCTTCCCCCTTCCTTTCCCCCTGTGACAAATCTATCCGGCCCCGACGTGACTGTGACAGGAGACTCTTAGGGAGCCGTGCAGCTCTCAAAAAAAAAAAAAAATCATTTAAGTATTTTTTTTTTTCTAGCATTTTTCTGGGTAGTTCTCAGTTGTCACTTGCAAATGCCGACCTGCCCTGCCAAGGGACACGGAAAAATAAAATAAAATAAAACCAACCACACATCCAGCAACCGGAAGCAGCCAGTAGGTGGCAAAGGCGGTGGCGGTGGTGCGGGCCTCCCGGACCTCAGACTCTTCTTTCTCCTGCACATGCCCAGAGCCCGCCGCGGGCAGGTGCAAGGCCCACAGCTCCTGCCGGCGGAGCGGAGCGTCCAGGGGCCTCAGGGGGCTTTGGAGCGAGGCTGGTGGGGGTCAGGAGGCCTGCTGGGGGTCAGCGGCTGGGCTCTGGCTGCAGAGGTCAGAGAGCAACCGACCGCGGAGGAGGCTCTGCAAACCCTGCGCCTGGGCCTCCGCCCCCCTCCTGCTTTCTTTGTGTCTCAGAAGCAGCTGCTTAAAGGACCTGTCCCCAGGCACTTTGTGCACGCACAGGACGGACGTCTGGTCTGTGCATTTCATGCGGGTTCCTGCCCGAGACGTTGCTATTGGAATCTCTCGGGCCTGGGTTGCGTGTCCAGCGCTGAGGTCAGCAGATGCGCCGAGGAATCCAACAGACACAGAGCCACCAATGGCGACCATTATTATTATTATTATTATTATTATTATTATTTATTTTGAAAAATGGGGTTTCTAAGTTGCAGAGGCGGGCCTCCAACTTGCCGTCCTCCTGCCTCAGCCTCTAGACCCCTGGAATGACACAGAAGGCCGGCTGCACACCGTGTCCCCTGCCCGTGTTTTCTTTGCACACCGGGGGGGGGGGGCTGTTTGTGCCTTTTCTGCTCCTTTGCACGCGGGGAGGTGGATACAAAGGCCTCTTTTCCCACACAGAGGGAGGGAGGCGGGAAGGGCAGCAGGTGGGCGGAGCCCTCCGAGCCCGGAATTCGCCCAGGTCGAGGCTGGCCTCCACGAAGGCATGAGGTCAGCCCCCCAGCTGAGCCTCTGGCCCCAGGGGCGTGACCTCAGCGGGTTCTAAACTTTGCAGGGGACGTGCCCGGGCTTCCCCCGCCAGCTGTGGGGCGAGGGGGGCCATGGGTGCGTGTCTTGTCTGTCCAGTTGCACGGTCGCCTCCAGCGCCAATGCAGCCCGGGGATCCTTTTGCACACGGTCCTGGGGGCGGGCGGGCGCGCAGAGCCTGCAGATTGAAGTCCCCCGGACACCAGCTGCAGGTGGGGCTGGGGGAGGTGGCCAGGGCCGGCCCCCCCTGATCTCCCTGGACAGGAGCCGACATCTGGGAGTCGGGATTAACCCAAGATTAAAGGCGGGAAAGGCGCCGAGGCTTTAGCCCGGGGGACAATGTGACGGAATCTGCCAGGAGGCCTGGGAGGGACCGGGGAGGGCGCCGCTGCCCTGTGGCTCCCCAGGCCTGGCGCGTCCTGCGTAGGGACCTGCGAGTCCCCGCGCCCTGTGTCCGGCTTTGACCTGTGCGCCCCTCCCCCCATCCCATCCCCCAGTTCCCATCAGGGAGGTCTGAGCTGTCCCCCGGGGGGACACTGCAGGTGCAGGGAGTGTCACTGGGGTCACACGGTGGACCCCCGCCCGGGCGCACGCGGGGGAATACAGTCGGCGCTCTGCGGTGCACATTCTGCACTCGCGGATGCGCTCATTCTCGGGCCGGAAGCAGCAAAAGGAGAGTCACCCCCCATCTGCGCGGGGACCCGGGGTCCTAGTCCCCGAAGCAGCGTCCCAGGTCCCCCCGGGCAAGAAGAGCGCCATGACGTCACTCCTGCTGCGTATTACGTCATGTTACGTCATGGACACGTTTGCCAAACCTGCCCCCCCCCCCCGTGCGGATTGCACCCCAGACGCACCCCGTGATCGTGCTGAGGGTCTCCCATGACCCACTTCACCCCATTGTAGAGATTCTCCTATGCAAATGTCGCGCCTTGGTATCAGGGACAATGACTCCCTGTGACATATCGTCTGCCCAAACGTCACCTTTATATAAAATCGTGTTAAATACGCCGCGGTGACGCCATATGCCAATGCTGCACCTTCATACTGACTCTGTGGACGGTCACATCGCGACTGCATGCAGATGGTGCATCTTTATGGTGAGTGCTCGCCGGCTCGCGCGAGCCCCACCCTGCTCTGACCCCGTTTCGTGGCGTCGTCGACTGATTGGGTGAGGCCCACCCAACTCCCAGAGGGCCGGCGTGCTCAGGACGGGGACAAAGTGGGGACCCGTTGCTTCCCCGTGGATCCCGGTCCTGGGGGAGGTGCAGCTGGGTCCTCCAGGGCGTGGACAACGAAGGGTTGTGGCTGCCCACGGTCGGGTTTCAGAGCGACACCTCCACCCCAGACTCTGGAGTCTGAGCACTGTGCCTCCCCAAGAGGCCATGACCAGCCTCCTTTGGCCACCGTGAGTGACCCTCTCTTAACCCCCTCGTCTTCGGGGGACATTTTTGGTGACGATTTCCATTGAGAGACAGGCTCTGGCCAAGTTGCTGGGAGCCTCGCTGAGTGGCTGAGGCTGGCCTCCACCTTGCCATCCTCCGGCCTCAGCCTCCCCAGCACCTGGATGACAGGGGGGCGCTACCCTCCCGGCTTGGACGCTACTTTTTAAACCTCATTTTTTTTTTTCTGCTTCTTCCTCAGTTTTCTGCCAGCAGCCGGACCGCGTGGCCATCGTGACGGGAGGCACGGATGGCATCGGTTACGCCACCGCCAAGTACCTGGCCAGGCTGGGCATGCACGTCATCATAGGTGATCCTTTATGATCGCTTCTCTTGTCCCCCGGGGAGGGGACTCCGGGTTTCTCTTGTAGGCGGCCACTTCCAGGTGGACCCAACGGTCAGGTCGAGCGGACCCTGGGGAGTGGATACTCAGGGACAGGGAGACCCGGAGGCCGGCGAGCCCCTTGGGACGTGCGGATGCACGTTCTGCTTCAGGGTCTCGCCGAGTTGCCTGCAGCCTCGCTCGGTTGCTGAGGCTGGCCTCCAACTTACCATCCTCCTGCCTCAGCCTCCCGAGCTGCTGGGATGAGCCGTGTGCACCCGCCTAACATTTGTTTTTTTTCTTTTTAACGTCTGCCATCTCGTTACTGTGACACAGTCTCGGGACATCCCGCCCATTTGCTTTCCGTACTTTGTGTATTTCGCTTAGCGGAAGGCCCTCCGGATCCTCCCGTGCTGCTGAGAAATGACAGAGCAGCGTCCCTTTGCATGGCTGTATAGTATTCCACCCACAAACCACTTCTGCCTGTCCGTGGTCCATAGGCACCGAGGTCACTGGCTTCTGCACCTTGCTGAAATGCATATGGCGGAGCCCATGTCCCTCCCGCATGCGGATCCGTTTGGGTTGGATGCCCCGTGAGGAGATGGATAGCTCCCATGGTCCACCTACCCTAAATTTATCCAGGAAGCTCCCGAAGCAGCAGACACATCCTGAGCAGTAAAAGGACCTGGGATCCCGTGGCCGGGGCTCCTGCGTCTCAGTGGTGACGGAGACGGAGCCGTGAGCAAACACCCGAGGTCCGCAGCTTAGAGAGAGGAAAGGTTCGGGTCGGCTCATGGAGGCCGAGGTTTCCCTTCCGACGATTCTGGCTGGTGTCCCGGGCCACCTTGCCCCTCTGAAGGCCCCCAAGAGCTTCTGGTCACCTGTCCGTCAAAGCTCCCCCGTCAGCTCCGACACGTGTCTCATCTCGTGTGGTCCCAGGGGCTCTGGAGGCTGAGGCAGGAGGATGGCAAGTTGGAGGCCACGTCACTCACGGTTTGCATATTTTTTTTTTTTAATTTTTTCTTTCCTTTTCCCTTGTAGCTGGGAACAATGACGCCAAAGCCCAAGAAGTCATCCGCAAGATCAGAGAAGAGACGCTCAACAGCAAAGGTCAGGCTCTGTCGCTTCCTTTCGCCTTATTTTGAATCAGAGAGAACATTAAGCCTTTGGGTTTTTTTGGGGGGTGGGTGGGGATTGGCTTATGTCACTGAGCATGAGAGTGTCCAGCTCCGTCCGTTTACCTACAAATGCCATCACTTCATTCCTCTTCATGGCTGAGTAATATTCCACTTACTATACGTACCACAGTTTCTTTATCCACTTTTGTATTGAAGGGCTCCGAGGTTGGGGCCGTAGCTTAGCTACTGTGAATCGAGCTGCTGTGAACATGGACGTGGCCATGTTCCCTGGACAGTGCCCATTTTAAGTCCTCATGGTATAACCTGAGGAGTGCGAGAACTTGGTCAAATGGTGGTGGACAGCGTTCTGGGTGGACATGTGTGCAAGCCATTGCACAAGCTGAGTCCTCGATCTTGAGGACTGGAGCTTCCGCGGCCCCCTCTGTGAGGTGGCCGGCGACTGGCCAGGGCCCTGAATGACCCTCCCCAGCCAGCGTCTCGGTGAGGCCCTGAGAGGTGGAGCACCTCCCGCCCACAGTGGGTCGCGCCATCCTTGTTGAGACGCTGGACGGGGGTTGGGGGACGCTGCGGTCATTTCTCAGGTTTGCTCTGAGTGAAAGGAGCCGGCGCTGGGCTCCCCGTAAGCTGGATGTGGGTCACGGGTGGGAACGGTATTACAGAGTCTCTTTGCGGGCTGCAGAAGTAGGGTTTTTGAGGATCCGTTTGATGATTTTCTTGTTGGCCTCGCGGGGCTGGGAGGGGGCCCCTGTGGGTTCCGGGGGCTTAGAGGAGGTGGGGAGATGCTGTCTGTCACCGCAGGCAGGAAGGGACCTGCCGTGCACTGTTGTTAGTGTCCACCTGCTGCCCGCCTCCGGCAGTGACTGCATGCAGTTAGCGTCCGCCTATCAGAGAGAGGACACTCAGCCTTTGGTTTTTGGGGTGACCAGGTTATTTCCATGAGCAGGATATTCCCCAGGTCCACCCATTTACCTGCAAATGCCATCATTGCATTCTTCTTCATGACTAAGTAATATTCCACTGTGTATGTGCGGGATTCCAGTGCCTTCTTCTTCCTCCCCGACTTCCTGTCCACAAGGGAATGATCTCCTGCACCCCGTCCTTCCCACCACGATGATCCTCGAGAGCGAGGGCTCCGAGGAACTTTGAAATCTCCAAAACCGAGAGCCGCCTTCAACCCTTTCTGTTTTGTTTGTCGATCACCCGAGGTCGGGGTTCCGCTAGTGGAAAGTGGACGGGCGCACGTCGCGTTGGCACGTCACCAGGTGGTTTCATAAGTGACCTGGAGAGGCTTTAAGATTGCACACAGGGAGGCGCTCTGCAGTCTGTTAGAAGATGACCTCGGAGACCTTATCGAGGTAAAAGGTGGCACGTGGCCAAGGGGACTTGCTTCCATCAGCCTTTTGATCACTGGGACCAAAAGACCCAGCAAGAAGAATGAAGAGGAAGAAAAGTCTATTCTGGTCACAGCTTTAGAAAACGTCCAGTCCCTGGTGGCCGACTCCATGGCTCTGGCCCAAGGGGAGCAGAACAAGATGGCGGCAGGGCCTGGAGGAGGAGAGCCGCTCAGGACAGGGCACCAGGGAGCAGAGAGAGCTCTGCCCACCAGGGACAGGACAGAGACCCCAAAGGCACAGCCCAGGGACCCCCTCCTCCAGCCACACCCCACCTGCTGCAGTCACCACCCAGTGAGTCCATCCAAGTGGATTAATCCACTTTCAGTCTACACCATGCAAAATGGCGGCAGGGGAAGTCCTTGGGGTTGGGTGGTGGTTGGCCAGGTCTCTCGTTGGCCTCCATTCTCGGTGAGGTGGAAGAGGACAGAGAGGTCGTCCTTGCCGAGCATCGTTCACAATGTAGAACCCGCACCTCGGCCCCCAAAGGTTAAAGCTCTGTGCGTTCAGAAGGTCGGTCTGAGTTTCGGGCGCCATCTGTGGTCATGGGCGAGAGGAGGGTTCAGCCTCCGTCACAGAGTGGAACGTGACCAGAGCGCGTTTGGAAAATGCGGAGTTTTACATGTTGATATTTGCAGACCAGCGTTTCCCAACTTACGCTCCGAACATTTGAGGCCACCTAAATCTCATCCCGGGGACCGCTGGGTGCCCGGGAGTGTGCTGAGGAGCATCTGGTCTCCATGTGTAGGAATCAGCACAGTGTGACACTCCGTGACGTGTCGGGCTGGTGCCAGATGGCCTCACGGTGGGCGAAATTGCTCCTGTTGGAGAACCGCACACAGGAGAGGTGGGTAGGTAGATAGATGGATGGATCAATCGTGGTGTCAGGAGGGTAGGGGAGTAGTGGGGTAGGTGGGGAGATGGATGGACGGAGAGATGGACGGATGGAGAGATGGATGGATGGAGACATGGATGGACGGATGGAGAGATGGATGGATGGAGAGATGGATGGATGGAGAGATGGATGGATGGATGGATGGATGGATGGAGAGGTGGATGGATGGATGGATGGATGGATGGATGGAGAGGTGGATGGATGGATGGATGGATGGATGGAGAGATGGATGGATGGATGGATGGATGGATGGAGAGATGGATGGATGGATGGATGGAGAGGTGGATGGAGAGGTGGATGGATGGATGGATGGATGGAGAGATGGATGGATGGATGGATGGATGGATGGAGAGATGGATGGATGGATGGATGGATGGATGGAGAGGTGGATGGATGGAGAGGTGGATGGATGGATGGATGGAGAGGTGGATGGATGAAGAGATAATGATGTCAGGTAGGTAGGTGGATTGATGGAGAGATGGATGGATGGACAGACAGATGGATGGATGGAGAGGTGGATGGATGAGAGATGATGATGTCAGGTAGGTAGGTAGGTGGGTTGATGGAGAAATGGATGGATGGACAGATGGATGGATGGACAGATGGTGGGTTGATGGAGAGATGGATGGATGAGAGATAATGATGTCAGGTAGGTGGTTAGGTGGGTTGATGGACAGATGGATGGATGGACAGATGGATGGATGGAGAGGTGGATGGATGGAGAGATGGACGGATGGAGAGATAATGATGTCAGGTAGGTAGGTAGGTGGGTTGATGGACAGATGGATGGACAGATAGATGGATGGATGAGAGATGATGATGTCAGGTAGGTAGGTAGGTGGGTTGATGGAGAAACGGATGGATGGAGAGATGGATGGATGGACAGATGGATGGATGGAGAGATAATGATGTTGGGTAGGTGGGTAGGGGGGTTGATGGAGAGATGGATGGGTAATGACGTTGGGTAGGTGGGCAGAGAGACAGGATAAAATAGATAATGGATTAAGGGGACGGACAGACATAAATGACAGATGTAAACAGTTGGCAGGTGGATTTACAGGTAGGTCCTAGAGAGATGAATGGACACCACAGATACTGACATCGATGGGTAGATCCACAGGTGAAAGGCAGATCAGGTGGATAAACAGACACACGGAGGCATGGACAGGTCGCTGGACGGATGGATGGATGGATGGGTGGGTAGACAGACAGACAGACACAGATTCATTACCTGTGTTTATTCCTGTAAGGAAACACCTGAGGGAATTAATGTACAAAACCAAAAAGGGTTGCTTGCCCTCATGGATCTGGGGGTCCAAGACAGAGTGTCCTCACGTCGTGGTCCTCTGCTGAAGGACACCTCGTCATGGCAAGGACAGTGGCTTAGAAAACCTCTTACACCGTGAGCCAGGAAGCAGAGAAGGACTGAGAGAAGAGGGTCCCACAGTTCTCTCTGGGGACAATGTCCCCAACAACCTGAAGGCGTCCTATTGGGCTCCACCTCCTACAAGTTCCACCACGTCTCAGTAGTCCACCTTGGGGACCAAGCCCTGGGTCTGTTTGTGGCTACTCATCCCAACCACAGCGCCATCTTGTCCCTGAAATTTCAGGTCTCAGGGTCGGATGATCGCGAGGGAAGTCACTAAAACGTCACTGTCCCTCCAGGCCCAAGCCCCCATCCACACTGATGCCTCTGAGTCCCTTCTTCCAAGTTGGGAAAGGACTCGTTTTTGACTGGGATGGAAATGCCTCCATATTGATTCCAAGCAGTTGGCCTCTGGTCTCAGGGGTCTCCTTAGGTGGCCCTTTTCCTGGGGATGTTGACTCATGTGTCACGTTGTCACAGTGACCCCCACTGACGGAAGCATGTACGATGGGGTCCACCGTCCTCCTCATTGAAGGAACAATCCAGAACATTGCATCTGCAGGAACACAGCCATCCTCTAGTGACCAAAAGACCCAACAAGGACAACCTAGAAGAGAAAAAAATAATAATTTGGGCTCATGGTGTCTGAGGTCCAGTCCCTGGTGGCCGACTCCATGGCTCTGGCCCAAGGGGAGCAGAACAAGATGGCGGCAGGGCCTGGAGGAGGAGAGCAGCTCAGGACAGGGCACCAGGGAGCAGAGAGAGCTCTGCCCACCAGGGACAGGACAGAGACCCCAAAGGCACAGCCCAGGGACCCCCTCCTCCAGCCACACCCCACCTGCTGCAGCCACCACCCAGTGAGTCCATCCAAGTGGATTAATCCACTATTAGTCTACACCCAGTGAGTCCATCCAAGTGGATTAATCCACTTAGTCTACACCCAGTGAGTCCATCCAAGTGGATTAATCCACTTAGTCTACACCCAGTGAGTCCATCCAAGTGGATTAATCCACTGATTAAGCTACAGCTCTCATGATCTAATTATTTCATCTCTGAATATTTTTTTTGCTCTGTCCCACGCTTGACTTTTGGGGAGCTACCTCCTAATCCAAACCATGACACTGTCCTCTTTCTCTCCATCGTGGGGCAGGGCTTTTCCTCTTGATTAAAAATTTCACTCTGAAAGATGGTGGAAGGAGGTGGACACCATTACCCTCGGTGCACGCGTGACCGCCCGTACGGTGTGACGCTACATCGGGGACAACCGTAGACGTGTAAAGTTGGGCTGTCATCGTAGACCATGAGTCAAAATGCATTCGGCTGACACAGATACCTAATTAAAATAAATTAACTCATTTTAAAAAACTCACTCTGGAATACCAATTGGAAAATGCAGACATTGCCCAAAGCCCCAGTACCCTCCGACCCGAGTGTTTGCAAGGACTTTGAAGAGCACAGAAGGTTCTAGAAGGTGTGCATGGCAGAGACACGCTAGTGTCCTTAGGAGAATCACTGAACAGTCTTTTAAAAACCTTTATCACAAGGTCCCTGAAAAAACTGTCCTTTCCGTGAATATTGCTATCACAAAATACCTGAGGCGGGGTGAAGTAGAAAGGAAAAAGGTAGACCCCAGGATTCTGATGGTTGGAAGGCCACAATGGCATTCCTCGGGCTGTGGTAAGGGCCACCCAGCTGTGTTACAATATGGCGGGGAAGGAGGAAGGTAGAGGCCACCCAGTTGTGTTACAATATGGAGGAGAAGGAGGACGGTAACCAACCATATTCAAGAGGTACTAGGAGTGTGGTGCACAGCAACCCACTCTCATGAGACCTAATTCTGTCATAGTGGACGGACACCGTCCCTTGGGACACCATTAATCCCACCTCTTCAAGGTCCCACCACCTCAGTCCCGTTAATCTTCCAGCAAACTATCTTCAAACCACCGTCCCGTCCAACAAGTCTCTGGGAGGCATCCATTCCCTGGCGCCATTTTGAAACGTACCCAAGTTGAGAACCTGGCAGGTGGGCACCTCCAGGACCCTCATTTCGGAGACCACACGTGCAAGCCGTGGCCGACCTGGAGGGCAGTGACCAGCTCAAGAGATTTAGAGCTTTATGAGCCATCAAGGGAGCTAAGAATAGGATTGTAACGAAAGCCACCAAATCGCCAGTCCCCCTGCGGTCTCTGTGAGTCCATCTAATCCTCCATCGAGGTTCAAGAGGGCAACCGACTGTCTCCCTAGAGCCACGGACGTTATGTCGTTGATGGCTGCAGAAAAAAAGACGTTCGGCTCTGTAGGGATTTCACAGACGTGATTAGGTAACAAAGTCCCCCCGGGGATTTAGGCGATGGCTTTGTGCCCTCTGGTCATTTTGTGCAGAGAAGGAAAATCCCGCGGAATTGAGGGCTTAGTTATCATCTTACTGCTTAGTCACAAAGCCTGAGAGATAAGTCCCGGGACCAACACTCTCGGGGATAAGACCCAAAGGGGTCACCAGACAAGCACCGTCACGTTTCCGGGAAGGGTGACAGCTCGTCCTTTTGGATGGCTTTTGTCCTCAGGGTTCGGAACAAGGAGGACTGACGCCACGTACCCCCAGCACTGGGTCCCCGTTATGGTTGGCATTTTGGGTGTCCTCCAAAGAGCTCCCGGGCTTGGCAGCCCAGGAAAGCTCAGAGGTGACATGATTGGACGGTGAGAGCTGTCCCCTCCTCAGTGTGTTTCATGGGTTCAGAATTCGAAGGAGCAACTGGGAGAAGGTGGAGACCAGAGGTCGATGGGTCATAGTTGGAGGAAGTAGGTCTCTGGGAACATGCTCTTAGGGACTATATCTTGTCCCTGGCTTTTTGGGAGACTATATCATGTCCCTGGCTTCTCTCTCCCCTCTTTCAGTCTCCCCTCGTCTTTCTGGCTGCCAGGAGCTGAGCAGCTGTCCTCCATCAAGCCCTTCTGCCATGATGTTCTGTGTCACCTCAGGTGTAGGGCCAAAATGGGACCTGTCCTCCTCAAAGTTCTCGTCATGTGTCTTGGGTACAATGATACGAAGCTGTGTAGGGCATGAGACCCACCGATGGGGCTGGGCGGTGGGTTAGCGCGATTCATGAGCTGCAGACGTGATGATCCATGGACCCGTGGTGGAATCCTTAAGAGATGGAGCCCTGGGGAGGTAATTAGGGCCTTTTGTCACCCTCTGTGGTCATTCCCTACCACGATGCCATCTGCCATGTGGTGGTGTAGCCAGTAGGTCCCCACCAGAGGTGAGTGGGTGCTCCGGGACCTTCAGAACTATGAGCTCAGAACCCTTTTTCCTTTAGGAGTACTCGTCTTCAGGTATTGTGTTATAGCAACACAAAACAGACAAATAGATCCACTGGGTGACATTCTCTTGGACGAGACGCTGGGGTGACAAGATACTCGGGTGGCAATTTCCCATCCCTCTGATGATCTTCTCTAGTATCTTGTCACCCTGTCCTTCACAGAGAGTTCCTTGTCTTCATTAGATGTCATCGGGTGTCCTACTCTCGCGGGACAGTGCTGATGTAACTCAGTTCCGCCATTTTGATGGTACTGATAGGGCTCTTGGGTCCACCCATTCTATGAGAATTATTAACACCGTTCCTCCCAATTCTGGTTAAAAATGTTAACAAACTGAAGTATTTCGAGGTATTTGGGGCCACATTCCACTGTAAGGCTGTGTGCCCAGTGGTCCCAAATGGTCCAAGCATGGGGTGGCCGCCATCTTGGATCCCGTTACTCAAAGGATGCGAGTGGTGTTTTTTCCCCCCGCTACAAGTTTTGTGGTGTCCGCTGCTCCCTCCGTCGACAGGGACAGCCACAGGCTCAGCCTCGCTAGCTGTCAAGGCACCTGATAGGAGCGGGAAGATATTTTCAGTAGCGGATACTGCAGAGCCAGCGTCCCTGTGTCCTCGTCAAAGCAGATAAGGAAGGGTGACCAGTCTTCGCTCGAATCGCGTGGTGTGCTTGAGTGCTCACGGAACCTCCTTTAATTTCTCCTGTTCTGTTAGACTCTATTTTATCTTGTTAGCAACACTCAACAGGAAAAAAAAAAAAGGTCAGGCTCACTGCGCCACGGTCAACCTAGGAGTGGTGTGCGGAGGGTCTTTAAAATTCTCCATCTTGCTTAACGGAGCACCTATGTATCACCTGGCTTCTCTCCTCCTGGTCTCTGATGACTATGGTTCTGCTTCTGTGAGTTTGATCATTTTAGGACATCCATGTTAGAGTGTAGAGACGAGGTGTCCCCTCAGAGTTCACGTGTGAGACCATGCGAGAAAGCTCACAGGTGAAATGAGTGGGTTAGGAGAGGTGTAGACTCATAGTGGATTAATCCACTTGGATGGACTCACTGGGTGGGGACCGTAGACAGGTGGGGTGTGGCTGGAGGAGGGGGTCCCTGGGCTGTGCCTTTGGGGTCTCTGTCCTGTCCCTGGTGAGCAGAGCTCTCTCTGCTCCCTGGTGTAACCTAATAGTGGATTAATCCACTTGGATGGACTCACTGGGTGGTGACTGCAGCAGGTGGGGTGTGGCTGGAGGAGGGGGTCCCTGGGCTGTGCCTTTGGGGTCTCTGTCCTGTCCCTGGTGAGCAGAGCTCTCTCTGCTCCCTGGTGTAACCTAATAGTGGATTAATCCACTTGGATGGACTCACTGGGTGGTGACTGCAGCAGGTGGGGTGTGGCTGGAGGAGGGGGTCCCTGGGCTGTGCCTTTGGGGTCTCTGTCCTGTCCCTGGTGAGCAGAGCTCTCTCTGCTCCCTGGTGCCCTGTCCTGAGCTGCTCTCCTCCTCCAGGCCCTGCCGCCATCTTGTTCTGCTCCCCTTGGGCCAGAGCCATGGAGTCGGCCACCAGGGACTGAGCCTTGGACACCAGGAGCCCCAGATCAATTTCTCCTCCTCCTCTAAATGCTCATGTGTGAGATGGTGCAGGAACATTCAGAGGTGAAATGATTGGGTTGTGAGAGGTGTAGAATAATAGTGGATTAATCCACTTGAGTGGACTCACTGGGTGGAGACTGCAGCAAGTGGGGTGTGGCTGGAGAAGGGGGTCCCTGGGCTGTGCCTTTGGGGTCTCTGTCCTGTCCCTGGTGGGCAGAGCTCTCTCTGCTCCCTGGTGTAACCTAATAGTGGATTAATCCACTTGGATGGACTCACTGGGTGTAGACTAATAGTGGATTAATCCACTTGGATGGACTCACTGGGTGGTGACTGCAGCAGGTGGGGTATGGCTGGAGGAGGGGGTCCCTGGGCTGTGCCTTTGGGGTCTCTGTCCTGTCCCTGGTGGGCAGAGCTCTCTCTGCTCCCTGGTGCCCTGTCCTGAGCTGCTCTCCTCCTCCAGGCCCTGCCGCCATCTTGTTCTGCTCCCCTTGGGCCAGAGCCATGGAGTCGGCCACCAGGGACTGACCCTCTGAATCCACGAGCCCCAGTTCAACTTCAATCGTCTTCCCCTGGGTATTCTTACCCCCTTGTCTTTATCCACTCATCCAGTGATGGACACTGGCCGAGTGTCCGTCCATACCCTGGCCATTTGCAATAGCGCAGCCGCGGACTGGGGACTACAGATGCGTCTTTGTCGTTGGATTTCGTGTCCTTGGGAGAGATACCCAAGTATCTTGATTTTTCTGGATGCAGCTGGAAGCGTTTGAGAGCCTGGTGACAGCGCCCTGTTCTCTTCCCCGCACGGAGACGTCCCTGCAGATGACACATTTCCCGACTGCTCCCCTCTCCTAACACCTCGCGTGTGAGAATGTACCTGCGAGGGCTCTTGTTTTTCTCTCCTCGCGAGGGGGGGAGAAAATAATTCCTTGGCTGACATCTGGCCCCTTCCTTGCGCTGGATTCCCATCTGGGCTGTGCCTCTTCCCACACAACATCTGCCGGCTCCTTTTTTTAAAATTTGGGAGGTCCTCCGGCTGCCATTTTCCTGAGGCTGCCTCCACTTTTTTCAGTGAACGAAAATGAACAGACAGACCTGCCCATCCCCAGCGGGCGTCACAACTCAAGGGACTGACCCCACGTGGAACCAGATGGTGGGCGACATTGCCCTTGCCTGCAGGTCAGCTCCTCCCCTGGCTCAGTGTCCACTTCCAGGACCTGAGAGCCAAGCCCCCCAGGATGCCCATTCCCCAACCTCCTGATGACCTTCTCTCCGTCTTTTCTGGGTGGACCTGGATTGGGTTCCACGCCTGATATTGGGCTTGGAATTGGTGGGTCCCTTTGTCCACCTTCCGTTGCTATAATGAGATACCCGAGACCCCTTCACGTGTAGAGAAAATGGGTTTTTTTAGCTCGAAGGTCACGAATGTCCAGAGCAGGACACTGGATGCCGTTTTGCTCCGCTGAGCACCCCTTGGTGCCTCTGCTCATGGCAGGGGTCTCACAGGGACCTGAATAATCCCTTTCCATCCCCCCATCACCTGCATGATCCAGCCACTGTCTACACAGCCTGTGCCCAAAGCTGACCTGCACCAGAGCAGGGGCATGTCCAGCAGGTGCAACTCCGAGATCCTTCAGCTGCAGGGACTGGTGGGGACACTCGCTCCCTTGGAGAAGCTGGGGAAGCAGGAGGGGTCACCCGTTGACCATAGCAATGGTCCACGAGGACAGAGGACCCCATGGGCAGCTCACAGTCCACCTGGGGTCAGGAGCTGCCCTTGAACCGTGATATGCAACAGAGACGTTGGTACTGAGCCAACGCTGTGTGACTCTGTCTGCCCTCGGGAAGGAGTGACAAAGGGGTTAGACTCGGGGGTGGACGTCCTTCCAGATGACTTAGGCTGAGGGTGACAAGCAGCTGGAGGAGGTCACCAGAGGAGGACGGAGGGATTTGTGCGATTTCGTGGAAAAGCTTTGACAGCAGTCGCCAGACAGCGGGCAGCTTAGGCGGGACAACCGGGTGGTGGAAAAGTCACCCATTTGCCCACAAGATGGTGGGCGCCCACCGAGGACCCGGAGGACACAGGATGGATCCTCGATGGCTCCTTCTGTCCCTTACGCAGAGGGACTGGACAACCGTCCACTCTGCAGAAGGCAAAGGACGGTCCCATCTCAGGAGGATTCACTGTTCCCAGTCACCTCCCTCTGACCCAATGTCCTAAGGGTCAGCGACGTCAGGCAATGAGGGTTTTGCAGAAAGATGTTCCAGGGAAGCAGGGTCCGTGGGCATGGGTCACTGTCCCCCAGAGGGACAGAATGCATAAAGGTGTGTGTCTATGGAAAGAAGTGGGCTGGTGGGATAGTCCAGTGGGAAGCCCTCAATCTGCCGGGCGGCCATCAGGATGGACACGGGGAGGGGCTGATGTGACCCATGGAGCCCCAGGGCCAGCTGGGAGGCAGAGTCCCTTCGGGGTCCAGCCCGGGCGTCCATGAGTTCCCAGGGAAGGGCCTGAACGGCTCCTGTGCTTCTCAGCTGCTGAGTGGACCTGGGAGCTATTTTTGTGCTCGGGGACGTGGAAGGAAGGCCACACTGTACCCAAGGGCAGAGAGGAGCCGGCCAGATGGGCTCGCCGGTCAGCGCCCGCTGCGGTGACCTCCCGCCCAGGAGCTACAAATAGAAGCAGCCCTGGGACCTCCGGTGAAGGTCCAGGGTGACGGTGGCCCGGTAAAGGGGACTCCGAGATGCTGTGGCGGGTCGTGCTTTGACGACACAGTGAGGTGACCGGGCAAGGCTCTGACCCAACGGGCCATTAAGCTCCTGCTTAGACTCTGAGCTTTCTCATCTTGGACGCGGGCCCTGAGCTACCTCTGGTCACCACGCCGTCACTTTGGAGGATGGTGACGGTCTAAGGAATCCGTGCTGGACCTGCTTGACCATGATGGGACCCTGGGTGGGAATCTCATGTGGAGGATGGGCTCCTCCTGGGTCAGGGGGCCCTCAGGCCATGACCGTGTCCTCCCAAGGGACAGAGGAGGGGACACAGGCCCAGAGGAGGAGCCCCGTGGGGACGGAGGCAGAGACTGCAGTGAGGGGCCCCCTGCCCAGGGCCACCTGGAGCCCAGGAGCTGGAGAGGCAGGAGGAGCCCCTGGAGCCCTGGAGGGAGCTGGACACCATGGTGGAGGCGGGTCCTGTCCACCCCTGGACCCAGGACCTGGTGAGGAGGGCGCTGTGTCCAGTCGTAGCAGATCTGATGCTGGTTCTCCCCAAACTCCATTCCACATGAATCCCCAGACCTGGGCACAGGACCTAGTTTGGAGGCGGGGAGTGGCCGCCCACCCGCGGTCCACCATGAGGCCATCTTTTCCATGGACCCCGAAGCACAGGTAGCCCCCAGACCCGGGGATGAAACCCTCCCACCCCTGAGCTGCCGGGATCCTCTCGTCCTTGGGGGTCGGTGTCCCGGGGGTGACCGTGACGGCGCTCGGAGACCCACGCAGACCCGCGGGAGGGCCATTGCTCTGCCGCGGAGCTGGCCCCTCACTCCCTTACCCTCGTCTTCAGGTTTTTGTTGTGTTGTTCTTGTTGTTCCCCACGTCACTCCGTCGTCATTCATGTTTACTGAGAAGAACTCGGGTGTTGGGTTGAGAGAGTCACGCGTCACATCCCGACCCAGTGGGGACACTCCGTGCGTCTGTCACCTGTCGCGCTTCACCGTCGCGGTGGGGAAGGAACGTGCCACCGTCTCTCGGCCAGCTCTTTTGAACTCTGCAGCAGCCGAGTGCGTCGGAAGGACGCGGATCCAGGACGATGCAGCTGGCGTCCTTTGTTAAACCTGTGCCTCTGGGAAGTCACCTTTGAGATCTCTGTCCCCTCCTCTGTCCCTTGGGAGGACACGGCCATGGCACGAGGGCCCCCTGACCCAGGAGGAGCCCATCTCAGGACCCTCCACTAGTGACCTCTGCAGAGACCCTGTTCCCACACCAGGTCCCACTCCCAGGTCCTGGGGTCCAGCTGTGGACAGCACCCGCCCCTTACCACGGCGTCCAGCTTTTCCTTCACGGTGCGCAGAACAGCCTCCGGGGCAAGACGTGGCGGGAGCAGGTCTTCATTCCAATCCCCGCCTCCAGAAACTCTTCGCGCAGAGGCGCTGAGAACCAGCCGTCACTGGACACTGGAGCGTAGGTGTGGGTGGAGGGATGGGCGAACCAGACCCAGGGAGGTGCCCACCTGTAATGCCGGCCCCTCGGGAGGCTGAGGCAGGAGGATGGCAAGTGGGAGGCCAGCCTCGACCACTTAGCAACTTAGTGAGATCCTGCGTCAAAATAAGATATAAAAAGGGCTGGGGACGGGGGCTCCGTGGTGAAGTCCCCCCTGGGTTCCATTCCTAGCCAGGTGACACCTCCAAGTGGGATGTGGTCACCAGGGCTCTGCGTCCAGAAATGGATGAATCCATTCACGTTGTGACAAGTTCATGGATAGATGGCCCCCTCCAGGGACAGACTTTGCCATAAATAGGGGCAGGACCCAGGCTGCGGAGTTTGGTGACAGCCTCCAAAGACGGACGGAGAGGCCACAGGGAAGAGCGGATGGTCCCAGGGAGGCGGTGAGTTCCCCGGTTCCCAGGGTGCCGTGAGAATATTTAAGATCCCAGGAGATTTAGGGTGTTTCGAGATCCTCTCCATATTGGAAAAGTCCAACGTCAACAGGAGATGGCATCCATCTGGACCTATTCCGGAAGTTTACGTAAGGAGAGGAAGTAGACAGGGATCCAAAGGGAAATTCCCGAGTAGCTGGGATGACAGGCAGCACCACCGCGCCCATCTAGTACTGAGTCTTTGAATGGACCTGGATGGAGCCGCCATATGCATTAAGTAGTACTGAGTCTTTGAGTGGATCTGGGATGGAACCGCCATATGCATTAAGTAGTACTGAGTCTTTGAATGAACCTAGGATGGAGCCACCATGTGCTTTGAATGGTACTGAGTCTTTGAATGGACCTGGGATGGAGCCACCATGTGCATTGAATGGTACTGAGTCTTTGAGTGGATCTGGGATGGAGCCACCATATGTAAGTAGTACTGAGTCTTTGAATGGACCTGGGATGGAGCCGCCATATGCATTAAGTAGTACTGAGTCTTTGAATGGATCTGGGATGGAGCCGCCATATATATGCATTAAGTAGTACTGAGTCTTTGAATGGACCTGGGATGGAGCCGCCATATGCATTAAGTTGTACTGAGTCTTTGAATGGGCCTGGGATGAAGCCGCCATATGCATTAAGTAGTACTGAGTCTTTGAATGGACCTAGGATGGAGCCGCCATATGCATTAAGTAGTACTGAGTCTTTAAGTGGACCTGGATGGAGATGCCATGTGCATTAAGTAGCACTGAGTCTTTGAGTGGATCTGGGATGGAGCCGCCATATGCATTGAATGGTACTGAGTCTGAATGGACCTGGGATGGAGCTGCTATGTGCATTACGTAGTACTGAGTCTTTGAATGGATCTGGGATGGAGCCACCATATGTAAGTAGTCCTGAGTCTTTGAATGGACCTGGGATGGAGCCGCCATATGCATTAAGTAGTACTGAGTCTTTGAATGGATCTGGGATGGAGCTGCCATATATATGCATTAAGTAGTACTGAGTCTTTGAATGGACCTGGGATGGAGCCGCCATATGCATTAAGTTGTACTGAGTCTTTGAATGGGCCTGGGATGAAGCCGCCATATGCATTAAGTAGTACTGAGTCTTTGAATGGACCTAGGATGGAGCCGCCATATGCATTATGTAGTACTGAGTCTTTAAGTGGACCTGGATGGAGCCGCCATATGCATTGAATGGTACTGAGTCTGAATGGACCTGTGATGGAGCTGCCATATGCATTAAGTAGTACTGAGACTTTGAGTGGACCTGGGATGGAGCCGCCATATGCATTGAGTGGACGTGCGATGGAGCCGCCGTATGCATTAACTAGTGCTGAGTTTTTGTATGCGTGAAGTAGTCCTGGATGGAGCCGCCATATGCATTGAATAACACTCTTTGAATGGAAAAGAAAAGACCATGAAAAGACACGGAGAATGTTCCAGAATGTCGTCCCAATCGAGCAAGAGAACATTCTCCTGGCGTCGTCCTCTGTGTTTGAACAGGTGGCGGTTCCCTGGGTCTCACCCCGGCTCTGACGTGCCCAATCCGCCGTCACTGATGGCGCGTTCCGTTCTAGCTCCGTGACAACTGCCCTT